>NC_063161.1:1968159-2235358 GCF_023159225.1 Perognathus longimembris pacificus | reverse complement strand
TCTCCTGGTCCCCAGCTTCTCCCCTAATCCCTGGCCTCACCCTTGGTCCCCAGCCTCACCTCAGGTTCCCAGCTTCCCTCTAGGTCCCCAGCTTCTCCATGGTCCCCAGCTTCTCCCATGCCCCAGCTTCTCCCCTGGTCCCCAGCTTCCCCTCTGGTCCCCAGCTTCCCCTGGGTCCCCAGATTCTCCCCTGGTCCCTGGCTTCTCCCCAGGCCCCAGCTTCCCCGGTCCCCAGATTCTCCCATGGTCCCCAGCTTCTCCCCCAGTCCCCGCTTCTCCCAGGCTCCAGCTTCCCCCCCGAGTCCCCGGCTTCTCCCTGGTGCTCCCCTGGACCGGTGAACCAAGAGCCTTGTATGTCCAGAGAAGTTTGCACGCTGGGTGGATTCTAACTCTTGTTGTGACGGCCATGGTGCAGGTATTCTGATTGTTTTCTCTCCTCCACGATAAGGTTATGAAAGTAATAAAGAGAGCGGCGCCCCCAAGGAAACCAGATAAAAGGATTAAAGATTGGGAAGGAAAAACAGCCGGGCCTGGCGTGTGAGGCACGCAGGTGACCTGAAGCAATCCGACTTTTAATTGTCCACTAAAGGGATTGCACTGCCTTCTCCTCGGGTGTCGAGGGGGGTGACTTGCAGAGCACAATTAAAGCACATTCCGAGGCAAGGTGAGCTGCTCAGGTGGGCCTTCCAGAACCATCTGGGGAGGCATCCCACGCTCCTGCTCCGTAACATCCTTCTGAAAAGGCAGGGGCCCACGCTGGGGCTCTGGGAGCAGGAGTAATTAAAATACCTTTAATTGGAAGATTCCAGAAAGTCTCCCGCAGCACCGCAGAGCCACTGCCAGCCGGCGCCGTGGCACTCCCGCTGGGCGCCGTCGGGAGCCGGGAGCCCTGCCAGGCCGGGAGAGCGTTCCAAGTTCCGAGCCCGGCTCCCCGGCGAGCTCTGAGGGCCGCGGTGGAAGCAAAAGTCCCTTTGCCCCTGGAAGACCATGCGGGGGGGGGGGGTTCTGAGGAGTGGGGTGGGGACGCCTGTGTATCCCTGGGGCCGCGGTTTCACTCTCCAGGGGAGCAGAGGGCCAAGTGGCGGGCTGCCGGGGCGTGGGCTCCCGGGGAGATGCTGGCTGGGGGGGGGGGGGGAGGAACACCCACGCAAGCACAACTGCGGGGAAATACAGTGGGGAGAGAAACCGAGGCAGCGCGCCCTTGTCCAGTCTTCCTTTGTACTGACCGCTGCGTCGTACAAGGGCGTTCTACTTCCCAAAGCCATCTGCGTGCACAGTGCACCTTGATCATCGGCCTCCGCTCTACCGTCCTCCCTCCCGCCCCTCCCCAGACCGGGCCCCTCAACTTCCCCGCCATGGCCGGGCCCTGTGTGAAGAGGAACTCACCGAACCGGACGGCTCCAGAGCCCTGAGCCGTGGTCCCGGCAGAGGGGGCGATGAGGAAAATAACAGAGAACATCACCTTCCCCCGACAGCCGTTCCTTCCAGCGGTCCTTGCTGCTGCCCTGCTGAACCGTCCATCTCCTCCCCTCCCCGCCACAAACGCTCCAGCTGCCATTGAAACCTTGAAGCCCCTCCGTCACAGGGAACCCCGCTCCCCCCCCGCCCCGCCCCTTCCTCCGCCCCACCTGACTTCACTCGGCGTCCTGAGTTCGGGGTCTGTCTGCTTGGGGTCTGGGTCACGGCCTGTTTGTTTTCGTGGTGAGTAGCATTTCACGGCACGGGGGGCGTTGTGCGGTGGGCTGCGTTGAGCCGGTGCTGGCCGCGGGGGTGCCCGGCAGGGCCGCGGGGTGGGGGCGGGGGGCCCCCTGCGTGCTCACGCCCGGCTCTCCGCGCACGGCCGGCTCCAGGCTGCTTTGCACCCCCACTTCCTGGACGCACAGGGTCCCGGCTGAAATCCCTTGGGCAGCCTCAGATCGCCCCTTCCGCGGGTCGGAGATGAACGGCGTGGGTACAGGGAGACTTCCAGAATGCACCGTCTCCTGGAAGCGGAGTCACGTTCCCCACGGCCCCGGGCGGGGAGGGCGGCTCCCCCCCCCCCCCCGATGGAAACCCCGGGACTCCAGGCCTCACTGCCTCTGAGCAGGGCACAGTCAGGCTCTGCGGAGGGGCTGGGCGGAGCGCCCAGCGGAGGCCCTGGTGGGAGTGGGGGGGGGCTTTGGGGCTGCAGTGGGTGAGGGGGGCCAGGGGACCCACTGTGGGGAAGACACTAAGGACTGCTGACCAGTGGGGCAGGTAAAGAGCCAGGGGGGTGGGGGGTTCGTACTCTATGAGGGCAGCAGTGCCCTGAGGTTGGGTGTTGGAGGACACGGGCCCCGCCTCTGCGCCTTGCAAGCCTCCCCTCAGAGCCCTGGGCCTGGAGTCGCCCCCGTCGGCCTTTGCCTCTCTGGTCTCGCCCACCCCCAGGCTTTCGGTGTGGACGCGGGGGCCACGGAGGCGGGAAGAAGACCGAGCGCGTGGAGGAGCCGGGCCGGGCGGGAGGGGGTTGGGCGGCCCTCCTCCAGGGCCTGGCGGGATGGCAGGCCGATCGACCCGTTTCCTTCTTCCTCCACGGCTGCCGAGGACCCCCGCCTCTGGGCCTGGCCTCCCCCTTCCTGACCTGTCCCTGATGCTGAGACCCAGGCTCCGGCTGGAGTCTGGCCAGCGCCTCCCCTCCCCCCAGGAAACGCCGATGCCGAAGGGGGACCGGCTGCCCCCACCACGAAGCTCCAGGGGTAGGAGGACGGGCTCGGGATGGCCACCCCAGCGGAGGGGGACCGGCTGCCCCCACCACGAAGCTCCAGGGGCAGGAGGACGGGCTCGGGACGGCCACCCCAGCGGAGGGCTCCAGAGCCGCCTCTCCCGGATGCTCGGGCCCGATTGTCTGCATTTTCTAGTCTCTGAAATCTAGTCTCTGGATTTTGCGCCTCTTTAAAGAAAAACAACAACAAACCAAACAACAAAACGAAAACACAAAGCCAGGACCACTTCAGAATTCTCATTCCGAGAGATTAATTCTGAAGGTAAACAGCTTTGCAGTAACTCCAAACAAATATCACGACTGAGCTCATGTAGATTAGCCAGAGAAAACCCAGCCCGCCCCTCAGGACAGGGCCGTCTGCACTGGAGTAGAGCCGGGTCAGGAAGGACGCCGCTCTCTCATCCGAGGTGAGATGAGGTTGGCAGATGGCGGGGGGGGGGGGGGGGGGGGTGGGTGGGGGGAGACCTCCGCTGTCCGGTCCCGGCCGGCTCCTGGCGGTGATCAGCGACATGCAACCAGGCGTCTGTGCCTTCCGGAACTCGATCGCACCTCCGAGTTCAAGGGTCCCGTCCGTGGTGGATCTTGTCCACGCCCCTCGATCTCGTCACCCGTGCCCCTCCTCGGTGGAGCCGGTTCCTTCTTGTGGAAATACGGACGCGATCGCTCGATCTGGGTGAGGACAGCCTCTCCCCCGCTGCCTTAGAGTTCTGGTGACCAACCTGGCAGGGCCCTCCTTCCCGGAGGGACTTGGGTGGGAAGCGTGAGACGGTTAGAAGCCCCGGCCAGCGCTTCTACCACGGGGGCTCGGGTTCTGTGAGGCAGGAAGAGACCAGCACTCGAATCCACAGACGCCGTGGCTTCAGGGAAGGTGATCTTCCCTCCCCAGGAGGGGTCTGGCGATGGAGAGCCCGGCACATCCAAGAGGCGGACACGGGCTGCCTCTCCTCTCCTCCCCAGCCCAGAGGGCACCCATGCTCTGTCCCACAACACTGGTGGGTGCTCCTGGATCTCAGGATCACAGAGCCCAGGGCTCACCCCCGCCCCCCGGGCCTGCCTCAGGCCATCGGCCTCGGATTGAGACTGGCCCTTGCTGGTCGCCAGGCCCTCAGACTGAGACGGAACCACGCCACCAGCTTCCTGGGTCTCCAGCTCGCAGGCGGCGGGCCTGGGTCCGCCGGGCTCCCACGGTCCCGGGAGCCGGCCTTCGACGCAAGGTGCCGCGCGCAGCTGTCGGCTGAGAGGCGACCCAGGACGGGGCCGCACGGGGGGCGTGCGGTTCCCGTGGCCGTGGCTTTATCAACAGGTGATGAGCCCAGTGCCGGGCGTCCGTGGACATCACAGGGCAGGGTGTTCAGTGAAGGCAGAAAGGCCTCAGTCTGGAGTGCCCCATCAGGACAGGTGTGGAGGGGGCACGCGCGGGCGGCAGGTGGGAGGGACTCTGTGCCCCGTGGGGGCGTGGCGGAACACCCTGGTGTGATTCTGCCTCTGTGCGGAGACCTCCAGGCGGCGGCCCAGCCCCTGGTCTCCCCCAGCCCGGGGTGCCCACCTCCGAGGCTCCCGCAGCTGAGGGACGGGCGGCCTTTCCTCGGCGGGGCCTTGCTCAGGACAGCGCCCAGCCACCCTTCCTCGACGGTGCCCCGGGCACGGCTGGCTGCTTCTCCTGGCGAATGCGGAGCGCACAAATGGCCGTCCTCCCGTCCTCCCGTCCTCCCCTGCTCCCTGCTTGGTTGCCCGCTGACTTTCCAGGCTGTCTCCGCAGAGCCCCGCGTTCCTCGTCCACCGACGCCCACACTTGGCCTGCGTGTGGCCACGAGGAGACAGGCTCTGATCAGACAGAGCCAAGGCGGCCGCTCCACCAGGAGAGAGAGACACGCGGGAGGCCGGGCTGCCCAGCGCCGCCCAGACACCGGGCCGAAACCCAGGCCTGGAGTCCGGCCTGCCCGACCCCCTCCCCCAACCTCCTGCCCATCCGCACTGCCCGGCCCTGCCCTCCCCCCTGCCCATCCACACTGCAGGGCCCGGCCCCTCCCCTGCCCACCCATACTGCCCGGCCCTGCCCTCCCCTGCTCATCCGCACTGCAGGCCCCGCCCTCCCCCTGCCCATCCCCGCTGCCTGGCCCCGCCCTCCCCCTTCCCATCCGCACTGCCCGGCCCCGCCCTCTCCCTGCCCATCCGCACTCCATGGCCCCGCCCTCTCCCTGCCCATCCGCACTCCATGGCCCCGCCCTCCCCCTGCCCATCCGCACTCCATGGCCCCGCCCTCTCCCTGCCCATCCGCACTCCATGGCCCCGCCCTCCCCCCTGCCCATCCGCACTCCATGGCCCCGCCCTCTCCCTGCCCATCCGCACTCCATGCCCCGCCCTCCCCCTGCCCATCCGCACTCCATGGCCCCCGCCCTCTCCCTGCCCATCCGCACTCCATGGCCCACCCTCCCCCTGCCCATCCGCACTCCATGGCCCGCCCTCCCCCTGCCCATCCCCGCTGCCCGGCCCCACCCTCACCCCTGCCCATCCCCGCTGCCCGGCCACGCCCTCTCCCTGCCCATCCCCGCTGCCCGGCCCCCGCCCTCCCCCTGCCCATCCGCACTCCATGGCCCGCCCTCTCCCTGCCCATCCCCACTCCATGGCCCCGCCCTCCCCCTGCTCATCCACACTGCCCGGCCCCGCCCTCCCCTTCCCATCCGCACTGCCCGGCCCCGCCCTCTCCCCTGCCCATCCGCACTGCCCGGCCCCCGCCCTCTCCCTGCCCATCCGCACTCCATGGCCCCGCCCTCTCCCTGCCCATCCCCGCTGCCCGGCCCCACCCTCTCCCTGCCCATCCGCACTGCCCGGCCCCGCCCTCCCCCTGCCCATCCCCGCTGCCCGCCCCCGCCCTCCCCCTGCCCATCCCCGCTGCCTGCCCCGCCCTCTCCCTGCCCATCCCCGCTGCCCGGCCACGCCCTCTCCCTGCCCATCCGCACTCCATGGCCCCGCCCTCTCCCTGCCCATCCCCGCTGCCCGGCCCCGCCCTCTCCCTGCCCATCCGCACTGCCCGGCCCCGCCCTCTCCCTGCCCATCCCCGCTGCCCGGGCCCCCCGCCCTCCCCCTGCCCATCCGCACTCCATGGCCCCGCCCTCTCCCTGCCCATCCCCACTCCATGGCCCGCCCTCCCCCTGCCCAATCCGCACTGCCCGGCCCCGCCCCTCCCCCTGCCCATCCCCGCGCCGGCCCCGCCCACATTGCAGGAGTTCTGTGTCCTCTTTCCTGCTGGTCGTGGGCTCTGTCCCTCCAGCGTTTTGCTTCTTCCACTCCCGGGATGTGCACGGCTCACAGACTCTTAGGACGCGTCTGGACCGGAGCACGGGCGCGCCGGACCCCAGGCGGGAGCAGCTGTGGTGCGTGCCTTGTGCGTCACACACCTTGCCCCGTCCTCGGCCCACCGGGGACAGCCCCCTTCCCGTGACCCTGTCCTTCCAGCAGGGGCCACAGCGGGCTTCTCCAATCCCCGCTGGTCTGCAGTGATGAGCCCCAGAAGGGCTGCTGGACCTCAAACTCCGCTGGAGCCCAGGAGTCCTGGGAGTTGGGCGCCTCGCAGCTGCTGAGCCCTCGAGGTCAGGCGAGCCGAGGAAGAGCCTCGCTGGCGATGACAGGGACGGGTCCGTCCCCAGCCCCGGGGCCTGGCGGGGCAGGGAGGCCTCCCCCACGGGGTGGAGTCTGCGACGGGGGAGGGGCAGGGCCAGCCGCAGGGTCTGACGTCACCACGTGATGTCACCACCCCGGAGGACGGCTTCCCGTCACCGAGACGATGACTCAACAGTCACTCAGGAACTTCGGGTTTTAAGACTATTATTTGAATTGTTAAAAAACCACACATTAAAAATGGCTTCTTCATCCCCGTAGACTCAACTTTGATTAATGTTGATCTTATTTATGAGCGTAGATAATTAAACTCTCCTAAGCACTTAAATGGTATTAGTATTTGTAATATGTTTGAGATTCTTTTTTTTTGTATTTCAATTGTCTGACTCACAAATAGACCTTCTGAGCGTTTAAATAGCGCTTGTAAATCTAATAAACTAAGCTAACACATACGGATCATCTTTAATGCTTCGCGCTTCTACGTGAGGTAGTGACACTCTCTGGTTCTGGTTAGGGGATCTGTGGTTTGGTTCGGAGACGAGCGTCGACGAGAACCGCGTCAGCCCAGGCCTCCAGCGCGGGAGGAAGTGACCCGCAGCTGCTGCCGACGCCAGGCGAAAAGCCCCGCGCGGGGCTCTCGCCAACCTTCACCCGCGACGTTCCCACTGCCCTCGTCCACCCGCGGGCGATGGCGTCTGAGATCTACCTCCCGTGTGAGTCGGGGGGCAGAGGCTCCGAGGACACAGGGCGAGTGGGGGGCGTCCAGACGTGACGGGTGAGTCGGAACATTCATCCTGTTTGGGGGTGCGGCGGGAGGCCACGTCTCTACGGCGAGCTGTGAGCCAGAGTGTCCCCTCTTTCACCTCTCTCCAGGAACCCACCGCCGCGCGCTGGGCCTTCCCCGTCCTCGAGCCTATGAGACTGCGTGGAGGGGCACGTGCGTTTTTGCACGCAGGTGCACCTTTCTGTGGGTCACACGTGCGGGAGAACCCCTGGGCGCTGGCGTGGGCGTCTGCTCCTGGAAGCCCAGGATGGAGCGGCCTTCTCTGTGTCACGTGACCCCTTCCCCCTAGGTTCCTGCTGCCTCTCATCCTCACCACATGGTGGTGCCATGGTTAGGGTTAGGGTTAGGGTGCCAGAAGGCATTGCTCTCTGCTGGCTAGGGGATTTGGTCGGTGCCTTCTCCGACCGACCTGTGGTCATTCCGCTCTGTGGTGTCCCTGCTCAAGTCTGGCTGTGCCTCCCGCTAAGGAAACACCGAGCGCTGTGCTTCCGAATGAGACACACGCTGCAGGAAGGCCCTCGGAAGCCATTCGTTGAGGTCCGGCATCCCTCCTCTCAATACAAGTCGACTTACTTTTGCTTCAAGGCGATCTGCTGTGTCCTGTGTAAGGCAGCTTCGCCTTCTCTAGGATCTTGGTAGCTTTCCGGGTCACAATCTAGATGTGGCGGTTTCCATTCACAGGCTGGCTTTAGAGCCACCGGATTTGTGAATGGGGTGAGGTTAGCTTCCTATTTTCCCATGTGCTGTGCATTTTTTTCCCAGTAAGTCCACAAAAACGTGTGGAAAGGCAGACATCCCCCCGTGGTGGGCTGCGGTCATCCACACACACAGTCCCATGCAGCCGTCTCTCTCTGGGGGGGGGGGGAGCGTCTGTGGGAGCCTCAAACTTGGATTCTGTTTGTTAAAAAGGAACACATCCTGCAAATCTCTGCCTTTGGACTAGAATTTGAGCCGTTCACATTTAGAGTCGTGACTTCTGGTTTCCCGCATCCTTTGCAGGCCTCTTCCCTCAGGGCTCCGTATGACTGTCTGTGGGATTCAGTTGAGTTTTTCTGGGAAGCAGAAGGGGACAAGTCTGATTTATACCAACTCCACCGCAATCACGCACAGGGAAACACCTCTGCTGCCATGTAAGGCCTGTCACTAAACCTTCCCGCTAACAGCACCACAAAATTCCCAGTGAAGTAACTCTGAACGGTCTTAATCACCTCATGGCCAAGGGGCCCCATTGTAGCTAGTCTCTGCCCCAGGAATCAGCCTGAGCTGTAGACTTAAGTGTTGTCAGCCATGTCTCAAACCTGTGACTTCTGTGGGAAGGCACTATCATTTTCTAAATTTCCTGTACACATGGTTGTATCGCAGTCCCTGCTTCTTAAATGACTGGCTGTCAAGAAGAGTCAGCTGAGGAGGAGAAAAACACAATGTGCCCATCTGTAAGCCCCCCCCCTCCCCCCGACATCGCTTCAGCAGGAGGGGGGCTGTGCCGGGCCGGGGCGCTGTGCCCAGGGCGTCTGCACACTCACGGCCAGAACCGGCAGTCATGGCTCAAGCCCCTGGCACGCCGGTGGGTCACGGCACCTCGCCACCGGCCCGGCACCCTCGCGCGGAGAGCGAGCCACGCCGCCACGCGCCTGCGGGTGCCCGGCGCGGCCCCGGCCGGGGGATGGGAGCAACCGTCGAGCGAAGAGCTGAAATTGGCCCAAATGACGGGCAATTTGCTGCCCACGTCTCTCACCCTGGGAGTTACAAACCTGAAATTGACTTCAGAGGTGCAAACCGCCGCGCAGACGGATTCTGTCGGCGTAATTGTGGTCTAGATGGGTAATTGTGGCAAGTTGGGTTCCGGGTGCTCCTCACCCACCCCCCCCTTCTTCCGGGATCCACGCCCAGGTGAGGTGGACTGCTCGGCGGCCGTGCCGCTTGGCTCAGTGCATTTCTATGTACAGCGTGGTTCTCTTTATCTCCCTCCCTCTCTCCTCTCCCCCTCCCTGCCCTCGCTCCTGTTTCTTTTCTCTCTCCATCTCTCTCTCGCGCTCTTGCACGCACACCCCACGCACGCACACACTCATACATGCTGGGGTTTTGCTTGGTGCCCCATGGAATCCATGGATAAGGTAATGGAACACGAACTGGTGTAGGCGTCCGGCGCGCGTGGAGTCCGGGCCCCTCGACGGGAGGATTACTCCTCGAGGCCCGTGTGGGCAGGAAGGTGGGGCTGCGGTGCTCACGGGCGTGCTCAGCCGCACACGAGGGCCCAGTGGCCTGAGCGGAAACTGCAACGTGGGGACAAAGCAAAACAAAACACGGAGGACGCCTGACGCTTTTCAAGTACGACGCCATTGCGCTGATCAAATAGGCCCATTTGTGTCTGCTGTGAAACTTTGTTCCCAACATTTCAAATTCCAAGTGGAATTTATGGTTATCCTATTTGTTTCTTTTGTCGTATTGATTTCTTTTAGGTACTAGATTTTGTTTTATTAATTTATTTTTGGTGCCCATCCTGGAGTTTGGGGCTTGAAATCAGGGCCAGGGCACTGTCCCACTTCTGGCTTTTCTTTGTTTGTTTGTTTGGAGGTTAATTGGAGATAAGCTGGCCTAGGGTGGCTGCAAACCATGCTCCTCAGATCTCAGCCTCCTAGTAGCTAGAAGTACCATTATTACCTGGCTGGATTTTATTTGTTATATGATTATGAACCGCATTTTCTAATGTTGCTGCTGGGATGAAGACCTGACTCATTTTATATTTTGAACTAAATCAGGGAGTTTTGCTAAGATCTTTTACTAATGCAAATAACGGGTCGTCTTCCATCGGCTACTTTGGACTTTGTCTCATGCGTAACTATGACACTTTAGGCATTTGCTTTCTAATGGACAGTCAGCCGCCTCTTCTTTCTTTGTCAACTGTTTGGCGGTACAGAGTCTTGACCACAGGAGGCCCCTCTCAGCCCTTGCTTGCTCGTGGCAGGCGCTCTGCCACCTGGATCACACCTCCTGTCCTGCACTTTGCTGGTGAATTGGAGACGAAGCCTCGTGTCCTTTCCTGCCCGGGGATGACTTCAAACCAGGCTCTTCCAGAACTCAGCCTTCTGAGCCGCGAGGGTTACGGGCACGAGCCGGCTGTGCCCGGCCGTCTCTCCTTTAATATAGAAAGTATCAAAAAATTATTTTCTCTTTCTTGATCTCAGGGGGAATCTTTCAATATTTGTCTTCAAAGTGTGGTGTAAGATATTGTTCTTTCTGAAAGACAAGCTGTTCCGGTCCATGGAAGCTTCCTTCTATTTTTGGCTAGGTTCTGGTTGTACCAGGACTGGACCTTCAGCTTGCTCCTTGTTCTTTCTCTACCTGGCTGTGTTTTGTCATCTTTAGAGATGTTGAAGAACTCACTGAAATGTTCTCTGTGTGTGGATAATTTTAAATTAGAGACTAAGGTTGTTTAATATGCCAAGGGCCAGCTTTTAAAAATAATTGTTTTTGCGTAACTTTGGGAAAATTGTGTTTTGTAAGCGATTTGCATATTTCCTGTGAAGTTTCAAATGTTTGGGCCCAAGGCCACTCCAGACGTGCAGTTCTCTTCGGAAGGCTTCGTTTCTCAGTATCCCGCGCTCGGAGAGCTTTGTCTTCTTGTTCACACTCTTCATCTTCCCAGTGGGCTCTGTCCATCACAGCCAGGAGATCCTGCTCTTTATTATCTAGCGGTAGACATTATCTTAAATTCTGCTCAATCTGATACAACTGCCCCAGTAAAATGGGTAATGCGGTAATATTTGCATCATCTATCATCGCCCACCATGTTTAGAAGGCTTAGCAAGGATTTATTTTAGCGGAGAAAAAATGAGAAATAGTTCTTGCTCCTCATGCCAGCGATAGTTTGTGCAACTCACGTGTGTCTCCGGCGTGTGTATGTGAGTTTTGTTTTACCACGGAGGCAATTTCACCATGTGTTTGGAGAACGCAGTCACAGGACAGTTAATGTAATTTGTGAGTATTATTTTAGTTTGATGACCTGTTGCCATTTACTCTCTGCATGTCCTGTTCTTCCTGTTTCTTATTTCCCACCTTCTTTGCAGTACGTGTAGTATGCAGGACGTGATACATAGCACTGTGTGATTCTTTGTCTTGGTTATGCATCCCCTGTTACTCTCACGCAGATTAGAGAGGAGTGTAACACACTGGGAAGCCTGCCTCCCCTGCGTGCTTTTCCCACGTGCACAAACGTGCTATGTCCCCTGTGCTGGTACTGACCTCCTGAGCAGACCTGTGACCCCTGCCTGGCCCTGCAGACGAAGCCGCAGACTTGGCCAGCCCTCCTGCCCTGTGGGCCCCCCTGGCCTGGTGGGGAACCCCTCCCACCGGCCTTGTGGGGCCTCCCCTGCCCTGGTGGGGCTCTCCTGGGAAGTGCCGCCAGCGACTCGGGACAGACTTGAAATCAGACGTAGAATCCGAGTTCTGCACTGGCGTGGCTGAGGCGCGGTCAGCACTCGTTCTTCTCTAATTTGGACGTGAACCCGAAGGCAGTGCGGGAATGGTTGTCTTCCTTTCCATTGCACGCGGAGCCGGGCCCGCTCAGCAGGCGAGTGAGCTGCCCGTGGCCGGGCGGTTACAAGGCCAGACTTTGTGTTACCTTGGAAGATGATGTCCTCAGGGGTTACGCAATCCTCTTCCATTTCTCTACACGCAGCTGTGCTGTAAATCTCAGTCATTTTGTAACTGTGCCAGTCCATGTAGAATACTCATGTCCATTTCTTGTTGATTTTCTAGTTTGCAGATCCCCCCCCCATCTGCCCCACTCTTCACCTGCTAACTGACCCCCGTCTGCCATAACCAAGCCCTGAATACCGTCCAGGTGAAGTCCACCTGGCTTGCTCGACACACCTCCAGTGTTCTCTTTTTAGCATCATGCAAGAGGAGTGTTGTTTTCAAGATTAAAATGTTTTCTCTGACAGTCTATCCTGTGAGCTTTACTGTTCCCACTTTTGCCTTGGGGCTTCTTCGCCCTCTGTCTGCGTGTGGTACGAGGGAGAGTTCTACTTTCCTTTTCCCCCGTGAGGGGAGACAGGTGCACTTTGTAGCCGCAATGAGAGACGCTGTCCTTCCGGCCGCCCCTGCCGCCCCCTCTCCCACTGAGGCAGGGTCCCGGGCCTCGCGGCCTGGTCCAAGCTCACCGGCTCCTTCCACCCCCGTAGCTCATGCTCTGTACCCAAACCACATCTTTAAAAATGAAGAGAATCTGATATTCTGTAGATTGTCTCCCTGTCTTACACAGCAAATCTTCTTACGGTCTCCTGATGTTTTTTGCAAGATCATTTTTTTTTTCCACCAACCGATATGCATGTGCCAGAAAGCCTTCACAAATGACTCCTGAAAAATGGTCTTGGGCTCCTGATGCAGGCTGGGCTGGGGTGGGGGGGGGGCTGCCACACGTCTCGGAGCTCAGCCATGCTGGGGGGTAGGCCGCGCTCGGTCTCTATTCCGCTTTCTTCTATTCTGTGGGAGAGCTTTGCTTCTACACAGCCCTCGAGCCTTCCTCCTCGGCTTTGTGCTCAGCGGCCTTGTGTTGCTCTTGCTCTTCCAAGCGTTCTGTGATTTCACTCCCGCGTCCTGCTCCTCACGGATTGCCCGCGTGAAGGCAGGCCGCGCGGGGGCCGGCACCGCAGCGCCTGGCTTTCGCAGAGCTCTTTGGTGATGCCAGCATCCGGCCCGCTCTGCTGAGCGCTGTCTAGAGCCGCCGCCTGCGGTGAGCGCCGGGCCCCGCGTCTGGAGGAAACCACCACCCGTCTGGACGACGCCACTGCCCACGCCCAGCTCTGACGGCTGTCCAGACGGTCCGGAGAGAACGGATACTGCAGGGGCCGCCTTCCCAGCAGCCCCCGGGCCCAGCCAGGGCTCTGCAAGACCGACGGACGCCCCGGGGCCTCTCAGCAGGGCCCGGGGGCTCCCGGGAGGCGGCGCCAGCTCCCCGCGGCACAAACCCAGCCTCCCAGGCCACCGCGGGGAGCGCGGCCTGGCGCGCGAGCTCCGGCTCCTTAGCCAGGAACCGCCGCCGCCGCCGTGAGCTCCTTGCTCGTGGGTTTGCCTTCTGCGGCTGCCGTTGCCTTCGGCCACTCACGGCCTGGAAACAGAAACTGGAACATTCCAGCTGATAAGCCAGAAGGGAGGCGGTCACGGAAGCCGGGGCGGTGCGCTGCCCTGCCCTGCCCCGCCGGGTGTGCCCGGGTGTGCCCGGGTGTGCCCGGGTGTGCCCGGTGCGTGAGCCCTGAGCCGCCCGCCCTCTCCGTTCCCGGACGACCGTCACGCAGGGCGGCGCTGTGGGCCGGTCACCCCCGATCTACCTGACAATGGCCCCAAAGCGCAGGAGCCGTCGTGTTCAATACTTGGTTCTGCCAAAAAGAAGCTGCAAAAATCGCTTCCTCACATTGAACAGGTGAAGCCGCTCAGGTCAACCAAGTGAATAAAAGTAGTTTCCTGAGATTCGTGGCACAATAAGAGAGGGAGAGAGACAGACAGGACAGACAGACAGACAGAGGGGGGAAGCATTCTCGTACCCATCTTCACCAACCCTAACAGCACCTGCCCAGGACAGGACAGAGCCCCAACAATGCCAGACCCATGCCCCGGGGCCAGGAAGAGGGGGTGCCCCCAAGGGATCCTACCTTCAACGGAGCAATCACATCTTTAAGCTTTCTGCTGTAAATATATTTATTATTTTAACTTGATTAATAGTGATGTGATTCTCAGCACAACGTGAAAGTTAACTACGAGAGTGCCAGTATTCATAAGCAGAAAGAACTGATGCCTTCTGCTTTGGAAATGATACAACACTGCCGTGCAAAACGAATGGGACTGTTTTCTCTGTCCTGTTCTGTTCCCTGTCTCTGATGTTCAGTCTCTCTCTGTCTCAGCCTCTCTGTCTTGCTGTCTCTCTCTCTCCCTCTTTTTCATTCCTCCCTCCTTCACGCTTCTGGAACAATGCAGAGGTTAACTTTCCTGTGCAGATTCCTAAGCCCGATTTCTGTTTGTGGATGTGGTATGTTTTCTCTTGGGAGAAATTTTAATTACCACTGCAAATCTTAAATGGAAATTCTCTATTTCTTCTTGTTCCAATTTGGAATATTGTACTTTCTACCAGAAATTTATCTATTTTGCCTATGTTTGCTTATTTATGTCTTTATTTAAAAAAAATTCCTGTTGTTGGTGTGGTTGTTTCCTCTTTTGGGTTCTGTGTTTTATAAATTCGCCTCTCCTCTCACTTTGGTGATCAGATTTTTCAGGGCCTTGTGTATTTTATCTGCCTCTTATAGAAGCAGCTTTTGTTTTCCTCCATCTTTCCCTGTCACTCCCTCCCTGTTTGTTTCTTTGGGCAGCTCTGTTGCATCTTGTGCTTTCCTCTTGGATTCCACGCTCGGGTCATCTTAGTTGTCGTTTTTCTTTGCTTTCTGCTAAACGTAGGGAAGCACGTGGAGCTGACACTGCAGCGTGGGCCTGCCGTTTCGTCCTTTTCCACTCCTCTCTCTGTGTCTTAAAGAGCTTTCACTCTTTGGACACATGGCGTTCTGTTTGGCTTTAATCATCTTTTGTCATTGGTTTCTAGTTTCCTGGCCGAGTGCTCGGAGAATATGCTACAGGAGGGCGGGCGGTCAGGCTAGGCGTGATTCCTGACCTCGACTCTGGCCGGTGCTGTGTACGCTGCCTACCCAGAACTCCGGCATTTTGCTTTGGGATTTCCATGCATCTCGCCCCTGAAATCTCACTTGTGTTTGTGCTGCTTTGCCTTTGCTTCTTTTGTTGAGGGGGAAGGGGTCCTTCCAATCCACCAGATTCTACAGGGCCTTGTTAGGATGGGGGCCGTAAATCCTGCCGTCTCTTTTCCGTGGTACCTGTGTCAGTCGCTACTTTACATGTTGTGAAGCGGTGCTTTAGCGGGCATACGTGTCGCTGGACCTAGCCCTCCGCCCTGCTCTGCTGGGGGAGCCGTCGCTCTTAGACAGTGAGGTCCTTTCCACCCAAAACGCGCCCCATCCAGAAGCGAAAAGCACTCATTTGGATCTGAAAAATCTTATGGCGCAATCTTTGCAGGCTTATCCCGAACCTGCCCTTTGGTGATTTCACTTATTTGTGCCAACTTGCACACGCGTGTGTTGTTTCTCGTTATAAAGCAGTAAGTCAGCTCCTTCCCTCAGGACTCTGCTTCTGGAGTGTGGGGGATCTGAGATCGATCGATCGCCGAGGCCTGTGGGGAAGGGGTCTTCATTTCAACTCCCTCCCTCCCTTCCCTCCCTCCCTCCCTCCCTCCCTCCCTCCCTCCCTCCCTCCCTCCCTCCCTCCCTCCCTCCCTCCCTCCCTCCCTCCTTGCCTCCCTTTCATTTTCACTTTCTCTGAATTGCAACACAGATACATCTTGGGGGCGTGTTGATAAATAGGTAGAGAGACCCTGGAGCCAGCGCCCTGGGGGTAGAGGACAGCAGGCTGGTGGGTGGGTGGGTTCCGTGCCCGGCGGCTCTGGGCTCATGGGCCTGAGGGCAGAGCCCTGTGGCCGTGGATCTCCCTAGGTATGGCTGCCGTCCCTGTGGGAGTCCCTGCTTGGGTTTCCTCATGGTGCTTCCATGGTGGCCCTGTTCTTCCCGCGCTGGCTTGCATGAAGGGAATCACGCGTGTGTGTGTGTGTGTGTGTGTATCTCATGAGCGGATGGCATCTGTGCTCCGTCCACTCCACACTTGGCCAGTTTCCAGCCCTCCCCCTCCCCCTCCCCCCGCCCCCACCGCCTGGTGGACACTGGTTTGACACGGGTTTCACCCACTCACAGTCCGCGTGCTGCTGTGACATCTCGGCGGACAGGCCAGAGAGGCCTGGGGTCTGGGGTTCATAAGGGGTGGAAATACACGGCTCTGGGGATGATCCGAGCCCGGCTGCTCGGCTGGCTAGACGACTCCGACGCAGTCCAGGTTGACACTGGGACGGACACCTGGGAATTCTGTTCCTGCGCCCGGACTCAGCTTGCTGAGGGCCAGGCCCACCAGGGTTGCGAGTTCTGTTCCTGCGCCCGGACTCAGCTTGCTGAAGGCCTGTGAAGGACGGCCCAGCTGGTGAGGACCTGGGTTTGCTTACTTGGGTTTCAGGTTGGTAGGTAGGTATTGGGCGGATCTTTCTGTCAGCCATTCTTTTCTTCTCTTCTCTTCCCGTCTCGTGTAGTTATTTTGGGTTCTTTGTCTCCTTATTGACTTGGGTTAATTTTTTGGGGTAAATCCGTTTTGATTGTAGACGCTGCAAGCTCTCTCTTTCCTCTGTGGCCTGTTTATAAGTTTTTAAGGAATATCAACTCCCAACTTCAATGCATTCAGATTTATCCATTTTTTTATGCCTGAGAAAATTTTATCTCAGCCGCAAATAATAGATTAGCTTGATATAACAGTCTGAGCATAATTTTTCCCTTAAGAATTAAAAATACTTATAATAACTGTGCTTTACAATAGCGTTCATAGCCATGTGGTTCTTAATCATACAACAGAATTTTCTCTAGAAGCTGTTGGGTTATTTCTTCAGCTTCGGTGTTTTAAAATTTCCTTACTTTGTCTAGGTTTTATTTTCCTCATTTTTAAAAACCTCTTGGAGACCATTCAGTCAAAGGGTTCCCATTTTCTTCACCTCTTGGCCCCTGATTCTTAAACACCTCTTGCTGTTTCTGCTTATTTTCAGGCTTTCACAGCTGCGCAGGATTCTGGTCAGAACCGCCGGTCCACAGACGCCTGCCACGCCTCTGAATTCTGAAGTAGCCATTGGGCAGGCCACTGGGGCTTCCGGTGTGTGTTCTCACAGGCACACCCAGACTCACACGATTACACACACATACTACAGACACGACACCCAGACTCACGCGATTACACACACATACTACAGACACGCCGACACCCAGACTCACACGATTACACACACACTACAGACACGACACCCAGACTCACACGATTACATACGCATACTACAGACACGACACCCAGACTCACACGATTACACACACACTACAGACACGACACCCAGACTCACACGATTATACACACACTACAGACACGACACCCAGACTCACGCGATTACACACACACTACAGACACGACACCCAGACTCAAACGATTACACACACACTACAGACACGACACCCAGACTCACACGATTACACACGCATACTACAGACACGACACCCAGACTCACACGATTATACACACACTACAGACACGACACCCAGACTCACGCGATTACACACACACACTACAGACACGACACCCAGACTCACACGATTACACACACATACTACAGACACGACACCCAGACTCACGCGATTACACACACATACTACAGACACGCCGACACCCAGACTCACACGATTACACACACATACTACAGACACGCCGACACCCAGACTCACACGATTACACACACATACTACAGACACGACACCCAGACTCACGCGATTACACACACACACTACAGAGACGACACCCAGACTCACGTGATTACACACACACTACAGACACGCCGACACCCAGACTCACACGATTACACACACATACTACAGACACGCTGACACCCAGACTCACGCGATTACACACACATACTACAGACGCGACACCCAGACTCACACAATTACACACACATACTACAGACACGCTGACACCCAGACTCACGCGATTACACACACATACTACAGACGCGACACCCAGACTCACACAATTACACACACATACTACAGACACGCTGACACCCAGACTCACACGATTACACACATACTACAGACATGACACCCAGACTCACGCGATTACACACACACACTACAGACACGCTGACACCCAGACTCACGTGATTAAACACACATACTACAGACACAACACCCAGACTCACGCGATTACACACGCATACTACAGACACGCTGACACCCAGACTCACACGATTACACACACACTACAGACACGACACCCAGACTCACACGATTACACACATACTACAGACATGACACCCAGACTCACGCGATTACACACACACACTACAGACACAACACCCAGACTCACACGATTACACACACATACTACAGACACGACACCCAGACTCACGCGATTACACACACACACTACAGACACGACACCCAGACTCACGTGATTACACACACACACTACAGACACGACACCCAGACTCACGCGATTACACACACATACTACAGACATGACACCCAGACTCACGTGATTACACACACACACTACAGACACGCTGACACCCAGACTCACGTGATTAAACACACATACTACAGACACAACACCCAGACTCACGCGATTACACACGCATACTACAGACACGCTGACACCCAGACTCACACGATTACACACATACTACAGACATGACACCCAGACTCACGCGATTACACACACACACTACAGACACAACACCCAGACTCACGTGATTACACACACACACTACAGACACGACACCCAGACTCACGCGATTACACACACACACTACAGACACGACACCCAGACTCACAGGATTACACACACACTACAGACACGACACCCAGACTCACGCGATTACACACACACACTACCGACACGACACCCAGACTCACGCGATTACACACACACACTACAGACACGACAACCAGACTCACACGATTACACACACATACTACAGACACGACACCCAGACTCACGCGATTACACACACACACTACAGACACGCTGACACCCAGACTCACACGATTACACACATACTACAGACACAACACCCAGACTCACGCGATTACACACACATACTACAGACACGACACCCAGACTGACGTGATTACACACGCATACTACAGACACAACACCCAGACTCACGCGATTACACACACACACTACAGACACGACAACCAGACTCACACGATTACACACACATACTACAGACACGCCGACACCCAGACTCACACGATTACACACACACTACAGACACGACACCCAGACTCACACGATTACACACACACACTACAGACACGACACCCAGACTCACGCGATTACACACACACACTACAGACACGCCGACACCCAGACTCACACGATTACACACACATACTACAGACACGCCGACACCCAGACTCACACGATTACACACACATACTACAGACACGACACCCAGACTCACGCGATTACACACACACACTACAGACACGACACCCAGACTCACGTGATTACACACACACTACAGACACGCCGACACCCAGACTCACACGATTACACACACATACTACAGACACGCTGACACCCAGACTCACGCGATTACACACACATACTACAGACGCGACACCCAGACTCACACAATTACACACACATACTACAGACACGCTGACACCCAGACTCACGCGATTACACACACATACTACAGACGCGACACCCAGACTCACACAATTACACACACATACTACAGACACGCTGACACCCAGACTCACACGATTACACACATACTACAGACATGACACCCAGACTCACGCGATTACACACACA
Source organism: Perognathus longimembris pacificus (assembly GCF_023159225.1). NCBI lineage: Eukaryota > Metazoa > Chordata > Mammalia > Rodentia > Heteromyidae > Perognathus > Perognathus longimembris. Next base: position 2,215,703 of record NC_063161.1, on the reverse strand, counting down.
CACTACAGACACGCTGACACCCAGACTCACGTGATTAAACACACATACTACAGACACAACACCCAGACTCACGCGATTACACACGCATACTACAGACACGCTGACACCCAGACTCACACGATTACACACACACTACAGACACGACACCCAGACTCACACGATTACACACATACTACAGACATGACACCCAGACTCACGCGATTACACACACACACTACAGACACAACACCCAGACTCACACGATTACACACACATACTACAGACACGACACCCAGACTCACACGATTACACACACATACTACAGACACGACACCCAGACTCACGCGATTACACACACACACTACAGACACGACACCCAGACTCACGTGATTACACACACACTACAGACACGACACCCAGACTCACGCGATTACACACACATACTACAGACATGACACCCAGACTCACGTGATTACACACACACACTACAGACACGCTGACACCCAGACTCACGTGATTACACACACACACTACAGACACAACACCCAGACTCACGCGATTACACACGCATACTACAGACACGCTGACACCCAGACTCACACGATTACACACATACTACAGACATGACACCCAGACTCACGCGATTACACACACACACTACAGACACAACACCCAGACTCACGTGATTACACACACACACTACAGACACGACACCCAGACTCACGCGATTACACACACACACTACAGACACGACACCCAGACTCACAGGATTACACACACACTACAGACACGACACCCAGACTCACGCGATTACACACACACACTACCGACACGACACCCAGACTCACGCGATTACACACACACACTACAGACACGACAACCAGACTCACACGATTACACACACATACTACAGACACGACACCCAGACTCACGCGATTACACACACACACTACAGACACGCTGACACCCAGACTCACACGATTACACACATACTACAGACACAACACCCAGACTCACGCGATTACACACACATACTACAGACACGACACCCAGACTGACGTGATTACACACGCATACTACAGACACAACACCCAGACTCACGCGATTACACACACACACTACAGACACGACAACCAGACTCACACGATTACACACACATACTACAGACACGCCGACACCCAGACTCACACAATTACACACACACTACAGACACGACACCCAGACTCACGCGATTACACACACATACTACAGACACGACAGCCAGACTCACGCGATTACACACACATACTACAGACACGACACCCCGACTAACACAATTACACATGCATACTACAGACACGACACCCAGACTCACGCGATTACACACACATACTACAGACACGACAACCAGACTCACACGATTATACACACACTACAGACACGACACCCAGACTCACACGATTACACACACATATTACAGACACGACAACCAGACTCACGCGATCACACACACACACTACAGACACGACACCCAGACTCACACGATTACACACACACACTACAGACACGACACCCAGACTCACACGATTACACACACATACTACAGACACGCCGACACCCAGACTCACACGATTACACACACACACTACAGACACGACTCCCAGACTCACACGATTACACACACATACTACAGACACGACACCCAGACTCACACGATTACACACACACACTACAGACACGACACCCAGACTCACGCGATTACACACACACACTACAGACACGACACCCAGACTCACGCGATTACACACACATACTACAGACACGACACCCAGACTCACACGATTACACACGCATACTACAGACACGCCGACACCCAGACTCACGCGATTACACACGCACACTACAGACACGACACCCAGACTCACACGATTACACACACATACTACAGACACGACACCCAGACTCACACGATTACACACACACACTACAGACACGACACCCAGACTCACGCGATTACACACACATACTACAGACACGACACCCAGACTCACATGATTACACACGCATACTACAGACACGACACCCAGACTCACACGATTACACACACACACATACTACAGACACGACACCCAGACTCACACGATTACACACACACATTACAGACACGACACCCAGACTCACGCGATTACACACACAAACTACAGACACGACACCCAGACTCACGCGATTACACACACACACTACAGACACGACACCCAGACTCACACGATTACACACGCATACTACAAACACGCCGACACCCAGACTCACACGATTACACACGCACACTACAGACACGACACCCAGACTCACACGATTACACACACATACTACAGACACGACACCCAGACTCACGCGATTACACACACACACTACAGACACGACACCCAGACTCACACGATTACACACACACACTACAGACACGACACCCAGACTCACACGATTACACACACATACTACAGACACGACACCCAGACTCACGATTACACACACACTACAGACACGACACCCAGACTCACGCGATTACACACGCATACTACAGACACGACAACCAGACTCACGCGATTACACACACACACTACAGACACGACAACCTGACTCACACGATTACACACACATACTACAGACACGCCGACACCCAGACTCACATGATTACACACACACACTACAGACACGACACCCAGACTCACGCGATTACACACACACTACAGACACGACACCCAGACTCACGCGATTACACACACACACTACAGACACGACACCCATACTCACACGATTACACACACATACTACAGACACGACACCCAGACTCACGCGATTACGCACACACACTACAGACACGATACCCAGACTCACACGATTACACACGCACACTACAGACACGACACCCAGACTCACGCGATTACACACGCATACTACAGACACGACACCCAGACTCACACGATTACACACACACTACAGACACGACACCCAGACTCACGCGATTACACACGCATACTACAGACACGACACCCATACTCACACGATTACACACGCATACTACAGACACGACACCCAGACTCACGCGATTACACACACATACTACAGACATGACACCCAGACTCACACAATTACACATGCATACTACAGACACGACACCCAGACTCACACGATTACACACACACACTACAGACACGACACCCAGACTCACGCGATTACACACACATACTACAGACACGACACCCATACTCACACGATTACACACACACACTACAGACACACCGACACCCGAGCCCAGCCATCCACATACATTTTCTTAAAATAGAACAAGGTTTTCCATGTCCAGAACAAAGGAGTCTCTGCCCTGCCCTTGGCCCTTGGCCCCCGGGCGGTCTGTCTCCTAGTCGTTCTCCGGTCCGCCCCTGCGTGCACCTCCGCACACACTTGCTCACGGTCTCTGGAGTTCATCTCTGCTCTGGGGTTGGCCCTCTGCCTGTGCTTTGTCCTCTTGGCTGGGACTTCTTTCCCAGTGGTGCACACCTGCCAGACTCCTGCCCGAACCACAGAGCCCAACTCCCAAAGAATGTCCTTGGAAATCTTCTTGGACCCAGAAAGCAAGACTTCTCCAGGCTCTGAAGAAAACCCCATCTACCGCAGCCCGTGGGACTGCTTTGGCGAGGGATGGCGGCCTCTCCCGGGAGCCGCCCTCGTGGGCTTTGCCTTCGTGGGCTTTGCCATCCCTGGCTTGTGGTCGGGTCCCAGAGGTTCACCCTCGGGGCGACGGGATGCTCGGATAATGGCGCCCGCAAGCGTCGCCCACGAGCCGTCTCGACTTTGCAGAAAGAGAAAGCAAATCGTGACACAGAGTACCGGCTGTGCATTTCATCATTTCCATTTAAGTCCCAGTGGTTGCGAAAATGAAGTGTTGCTTTCTGAAATTCCGATCGCCGTTGGAGAGCACGATGGCCCAGCGCTGGCTGCCCTGGGGACTCTGGGCCCGGTGTGGGTCGGCAGCCCTCCTTCCAGCCCTCCTTCCAGCCCCCCTGCCACGGACGGCTTCCTCCCTCGGATGGCTGACAGGTGGACCGGCTGCTCAGAATGCCGGCGCCCAATAAAAACCCCAAAGGAATAACAACAGTGCTTCTTTCTGAGTTTCCACCTGGCGTGGACAAAGTATGTCCTGTCCCTGGGGTGAGAGGGAATCTCAGAGTTGTTCTGATTTGCATTTCCTTTATGTCCAGGGATGGCAAGCATTTCCTCATGTGCTTCTTTGCTGTTCTTCCCTCCTCTTCTGAGAAGTCTCTCCTTAGCTCCCTTGCTCACTTAGTGATTGGTTTATTGGCTGTGGGTAGGGTTCACTCTTATGTCTCTGCGGGCTTTCAGGAGCTATGTTTGGCCTGGGCTATATCTGCCCAGTTTTGGCACAACAATAAAGAAAATGATTAAAATACAAAACAAAAAATAACTCCTCTCCCCACGAGGCCTGGCTACAGATCTGCTGCTGCCCCCGGGGGGGTGGGCTGGAGACCTACCAGGCGTGGCCGGCAGGCCCGGCCCTGGCCCCAGGGCAGGCGGGGTGGCGCACCGGAGGCTTCCCAGACAGCAGGGTCCTCTTCCCATGTCCACGGCTGGCCCCTTCCATCGAGCAGACGTGTCAGAGAGTTCTAGAGCCAGCCGAGGCGATTGTGAGCTGACACTTGCTTCACCCTGACCCTGGAGCCCCGGTCCTGAGGGAGGGTACACAGTTACGCTTGTCCATTTTCTACACGCATTTCCAAACGCTCTCCCCTGGTGTCTGTGCGCATCCCGTCCCCGGATGCCACAAACCGTTTGGAGCCACCACGGCCTGGAGGAGAGCGATTGTGAGTCCTCTGAAGACGCTTCACACCAGGTGTGCAACGGCGTGCATCCCTTCCACACACAGCGGCACGCCTGACCTCCGGGCCCAGAACCCGCGTGGGGCCTTCCCGCACCCGGCTCCTCTGTGCTTATTGCGGTCTCTCTGGGCGTGCTGAGGGGAGACGCCTCACCTGCAAGAGGGCGTCACAGGTGTAGACCCCATGGCTGCCGGTGAGTTCTTTCCTACTCTGACCTGGAAGAAGAGCGAGGCCTGACTCTCGTCTCCGCCAGGAGGTGATTCCATACAGCACGTGGAAGCTTGCTCCTGCCTGGGAGTCCTGTCTTGCTTTCTGGATCGATTTGCTGACTCTAATGGGAAACACGAAGGAGCCATCCTTAGCAGATGGGAAGAGGGTGTTCACACAGTCCTGGAACAGCGAGCTGCGTGTGGAGACACAGAGCACGCCGAGGAGGCCCCAGCTAAATTTCCAGAGGTGAAAAACGCAACGCAAGGTGTTGAAAAATACACCAGATGGGGTGAAGAGTAGAGTAGACCCTGAAGGAGAAATATCAGTCAGCCAGAACGTGGCTGTGTGTGTGTGTGTGTGTGTGTGTGTGTGTGTGTGTGTTATATTATATATGAGAGCCAAAAACACAGACACTTGGAAGCAGGTAGACGTCTGTTTGAAAACGTGGGCAAACATCATCCTAGCTACAGAAACATAATTGCGTTTATCCAGACAGGAGATGGTGGTCACTTGGCGATTTGCAGTTCGTCGCTTTACAGGGGTAAAGCAGGGGTGAACAAGCACGTATCGGTGTTTGTGTACACACATGTTTTTATCCCTCCTGGGCAGATGGCAAAATCTAGAATAGCTGATTTCCACATGCTGTTATTACCTTTACGTAGCTTCACGAAGGACTTGCCACTCGCCAAAGCAGCTATCAAACAGAATATATCTTGATCTTGATCCACGTCACCCCTTCCAACATTCTCGCTCCCCCCTGCCCGGCCCACTCTTCCTCATTTGCTAGTGCGCACACTGGGCTCTTGTCCACACTGCTGGTTGTGCGGGAGGTGGATGTTTGCACGTCTTGATGAAATCGCCAGGACTGTTCCCCACGTGTCAGTGTCTTTCTACCCTGCTCCTTCCAGTGCAGGTGAGAGCGGCAGCACGCTCCTTCCTCACCCGCGCCTGCTGTCACCCCCCCCCCGCCCCCCATGCTTGCAGCCACCCCGGGGGATGTCAGGGGGAGTCCCAGGGGGCAATTTGCACATTAATTTTCATTTGCACGTCTAACGATGACTAATATAAAACGCTGTGCCTACCTTCACCGGCGCAATACCCAGTTGGGTGCTTCCTCTTTTCCAAATCGGGGTCGCTCGTCTTCTTGTTTTTGAATTCTGAGAACATCTATTTCTTTTTTTTAAAATTTATTTATTAATTAAAGAAAAGTTTTTTTTGACAAGGTGTTGTGCAAAAAGGGTACAGTTCCATAGTAGGGCAGTGTGTCCATTTCTTGTGATATCTTACGCCCTGTTTTTCTTTCCCTTCTCTAGGTCAGGTAGACATATATACAATATACAATGTATCAAGAACATAGACAGTAGCCACGTGGCCTACGCCCAAGAAAATTCGCCTAGGTCTTTAAATGTAATGTCGACATTAGATAATATGTCCACAGTAGTCTTATATGAACATACATACATAGCTTTTGAGCTACTGTGATCCACTGAGAGGTCAATTTTTGACCTTTCTATGTTGAGTAGTTGTTTGGTTTTAGTTACATAATGTAGGGTCGCTGACCCAAACCTGTGGAAAATACCATTTGACAAGCAGTTTATGGTTTCACAGACCTGGTCTCTACTGTCTCCCCCTCCCCCCACCTTAACAGTCATATATCAGGGAGATCATGCCCCTTTGTTTTCTGTGTTCTAGGCTTGTCTTGCTCAACATTATTTGTTTGAGTTCTGACCATTTCCCTGCGAATACCAATATTTCACCATTCCTAATCGCTATGTAGTATTCCATTATGTATAGGTACCATATTTTTTGGATCCATTCATCTGTGGAGGGGCATCTGGGTTGTTTCCATATTTTGGCTATTGTGAATTGTGCAGCGATAAACATGGAAGTGCAAATGTCTTTTTGATATCTTGGGGCCTGCTGTTCAGGATAGATGCCTAGGAGTGGTATGGCTGGGTCATAGGGTAGGTCTATATTGAGCTTTTTGAGAAACCTTCATACTGTTCTCCAAAGTGGTTGTACTAATTTGCACTCCCACCAACAATGGAGAAGGGTTCCTCTCTCCCTGCACCCCCTCCAGCATTTGTTGTTGCCTGAGAACATCTATTTCTGTGAGGGCCCTGGTGGTCGACTCCCAGGCCCTGCGCACTGGTCGGCGGGCCCTCTGCCGCTTGAACTCCTCTCAGCCCCAAAGTTGAGCCGAGGTCCTCCTACCTCCACCTCTAGAGGAACGGGGAGCACAGCCGCTCCCCATAGTGCTGGCTGGAGATGGGAAGTTCTTTATGGAGTCTAGATCGATGAGTCCATCATGCTTGCACACACACACACACACGCATACACGCACGCATGCACACACGCACGGTTGAGACCGTCGCCTCCTGTGCCCCCTCTGGGCACCTTTGCTTTTCCTCAGCTGGCTGTAAGTGTGGTAGCCGATTTCCCGGCTCCGTTCTGTCTCACAGATCCGTTTGTCCGTCCTAACGCTGGCGTTCCAGGCTCTCGGTGCGGGCAGCTTTAGAGCGAGGTGTGGCATTTGGGAAGTACACACCCTCCGGCTTTATTATTGTTGTTTCTCAGGATTCCTTGGGCCATGCTGAGTTCTGCACTCGCGTGGGAAGGTGAGCATCCCATGGAGTGAGGGGCAGCCTGCTGGTGTGTGGTTTGGGTTCGCAGCAGATCTAGGAGTCGGTCTGAGGGGTGCGCAGCCTGCCAGTGTCTAGCCGCGCCCAGCTGTGCGGAGCCGCGCTGAGCTTTCCCATGCAGGGCCCCGCCTGGGTACGGAAAGCCTTTCTGTTTATTTAAATCTTCGTCTGAGCGGCACTGTATATTTTCTGTGCACTATTTTAGCATAGTTCAAGGCAAGCACTCTTGCCACTAGGCCATGTTCCCAGCCTTTAGCATAGTTCATTAAATGCGATCCTAAGTATTTTATTATTTTTGATGCTAATTCGAGAGGAATTGCTTTCTTAGTTTCATTTTCAGTTAGCTCATGACTCACACACAGAAATAAAACCGTACATGAAAATTGTGCCTTGTGACCCTGCTTCAGATTAAATTAAGTAAATCTAGTTTTGCCACGGGAAACGAAACAATAAAAAATGCATTTTTCTCAACATTTTCTCTGTTGGGTTTTGATGTTTTTAGCATTTCCTATAATTGGATCAAATTGTCTATGAATTAAATATATAAAACAGAAACAAAATTAGAGAGACATGAATATAGTCACAATGATTTCCGGAAATATTAATACCCATCTTCTGTTGCAATGGAACAAGAAGACAAAAAGTTGTTAAGGTGACAGAGAATGCAAGAACCCTTCCGAGAACAAATCTGATCTGATGAGCAACTATAAAACATCGTTTTCAAAGATTCCACATGGAGAGTTTCCAGTGCACGTGAGGAGGTTGTCAGGACAGAGTAAACAGTGCAGTGCACCAAATTAGTAAAGTTTATAGTGAGGAGTCAGAGCTGTACTCCTTGTGCAAATAAAATATTCACGAGGAGGAGGGAAACTACAGGGGATTTTATTATGTTAAAAACATACAAATGCACCCCTAATTAAATTAGACATAAATAAGGAAACACCCAAGGAGTTGGCAGATACGGTCTACACTTACAAATAACCCAGGAGTTTGAGGTGAAATCACAATGAAAGCTAGGAAATATCTTGAAATAAATGAACATGAAAGCACAACACATCACAGCCTATGAGCTGAGGTTTTAATGAAGCTTAGGAGGACATTTATAAATTTAAAGACATAATTAGGAGGGAAGAAAGTTTTAAAGTTAATGATCTACCTTAGGAGGAAAAAAAGAGAAGAGCGATTTAATCCCAAAGAAAGAATAATAATAATAATAAAGGTTAGAGCAGAATTAAATGAAATAGAAAACCTGCAATTAAGGACTTAACAAAGTGAAAAAAGTCCTGTGAAAAGGCTAACAACATTTTCTCAAACCTTGTCAAGACAGATAGTAAAGAGCACACACACACACACACACACACATGCACACACATGTACACACACTGAGGAAAGAAAGGGAAATTGGCCAATATCAGCATGAAAGAGAAGATATTAGTCTTGGATTTGCAGACACAAAATGAATAAGAAGTGAGTAATGATAAATGGTAAGCCAGGACGTTTTTGCAATGTAAGTATAGAGGGCAATATGCTTGAAATAAATATAATTTACTAGATCACGAAGAAATAGAAAATATGATCTGCCAGATAGCTGGATAGATATTAGATAGATAGACAGATAAATAGATGGTTGGACAGATGGACAAGGAGACAGACAGATGAGTGGACAGATGGACAGACAGATGGATGGAGGGAGAGATGGGCAAGGCAGACAGACAGAGAGACAGACAGGCAGATGTGTGTGTGTGCCAGTCTTGAACTTGGGACCTGGATGCAGTGTCTTCGTGTTTTTGCTCAAGGCTAGCACTGTGCCACATGAACCGCAGCTCTATTTCCTGATTTTTGCTGGTTAATTGGAGAGAAGATTCTCATGGACTCTTCTGCCCGGGCTGGCTCTGAACTCCCACCTTCAGATCTCAGCCTCCTCTGTAGCTGGGATTACAGACATGAGCACTGGTACCTGGCCACGTTAGTATACTTTTAATCTATATTTAGATACCGTTTTACAATGAAAAAAACTGGAGTCTCATGTAGTTTAAGTGATTAACATTAAAGTAAGCAGCATTACTAGTCTTAAATATTGTTTCAAAAGAATAAACAGTAACCATTTATTTCTAAATCACTTCATGACGTCAGCCTGATAAAGATATCACAAGCCAAATAGAAATGGAAAAACATCCCTTATCAATATAGATAGAAAAATCCGAAACAAAATAGTAGCAAGTGGAATGCGGTAATATGCAAGAGTATGACGTGCATTCCTGGGGTTGCCACAACCTGAAATCAGCTATCAACTGGTGTAACTGGTGCATGAGCAACAGAGGATGCATGTGAGAGAGCCTAGTCCACGCGAGAACGTGGAATCCTCTGACCAGGAGCAGGGAAAAGGTCCAGAGTCCGCTGTGACCGCTTCCGTGAACATGACGCCGCAAGTTTCAGCTAACAGGAGACAACAAGAAACACACTGCAAAGAAGAACATCGAACTGCCCATGCGCTCAGGTGTTGCAATTCCTTTCACAGAAAACTCTCCATCTATTTTGGAAACAACAATAAAAATGAATAGGCCATTAAGTAATTTAGCATTGCCACATGGAAAAAAAATAAATGTGAAATACAATTCCTACCGAATAACAGCGATCAGAAAGTTTTTAAAACTTTATGAACAAAAATACAACACTTAAGATTCACTCAAAACTTTATGAACAAAAATACAACACTTCAGATTAACTCATAAAGAGTACACTTTTATTTGCAAATTGTAAATATGGCTTATGATTTCAATGCAGAGCTAATAAATGGAGATACACCGTGTTCATAGATTGATAGACTCCTCATTGACATGTCCAATTCTCCCCCGGATGATTACAGTTTAACAGCAATTTCTACTGAAAATCTAACCTTTATAAGTTAACATAATAAGTTGAATATACAATTTTTCTTGGCATGCAGTATTTAAAGTATGTAAAGCAAAATAAGTTTGAGGATCCATCATTGACATGAATGCTTGCTGTGACATTACCAGCCCTGGACATGTGTGCTGTGACGTATACTTAAATGCAGAGACCAACGGAAGACAATAGAGTGTTTGGCCTTCTGTCAGGTAGCCATAGTTCATACCTCTAAGGTCAACTGATTATTTACCAAGATGCCAATGTAGAATTCTTTTTTGAAGAAATTACATCAACAATTGACCACCAATTTATGTAAAAAATAAACTCCTGCTTCACAACTTTCACACAAGTTAGTTGAGATGATAGTCCTACATGCAAACATCTACAACTATAAAACTCCTAGAAGGAAACCGAAGAAACGAATTGTGATTTTGGAGTAAACAAAGGTTTCCTGCGGGATACAAATAGCAATCAACACAAAAGAGAATAAATGGACAATTTTGGCTCCCTCAGAATTCCTCAAAAGCTTCTCCTCGTCAAAAGATACCACTCAGAAAATGAAAAGGTGAGCCGCTGAGTGGGAGAAAATACTGGCAATTCAATATGGCAAGGCAACGCAAAGTTTTGTCCCAAGACAAATGGCTTACTTCAGAGTGTTTACAAGGATAGCCATAGTGAGTTATCTTGGGTCAAGTGATTTCAGGAACAATGAGATGTGACTTACGACTTGCAGAGCTACTTTGCAGTTGATAAGTGGCAGATAAGCACATGAAAGGGGTTTCCAACTTCAGTAATTAGGGAAACACAGATTCAATCCGCCATGCAATGCCACCTCGTATCCAGCTGAAGTGGCCACTTTAGAGATCAGCAGCATGAGCTGTTGACCAGGAGGTAGACAGATCCCAGTCCCCACACAAAAGGTGTTCATCAGTTTCCTATAGATGTGAATTGTACTTACCCTCTAATTCAATATAAATCCTGCATCAAGAAGAATAGAAACATGCTATCTCAGAAAGCTTGCAAGTCAATGCTATGCTAGATTTGTTTTAAATAGCCACAAACTATGAACGCCCTTTTACCAAATGCAGGTGGATTCTGCATTGTATAGGATACGAATCCATACAGCAGCAGGCGACTCAGAAGTGAGAAGAATACACTTTCGGCACATGGGACTATGCAGTAGACTCTGTGCACTATACAGTGTGCGAAAGAGGCTGGACTCCAAACAGAACTTACACAGTGATCACATGGCTGCAGAGCACACAGCTTTCATCCCATTAAAAAAAAAAGCAGCATGGGTACATGGGTATTCAGTAAGAATATATTCATAGAAAACCTATATTTTTTTCTCAATGCTCATTACATAATTTCTTGTAAAATTATGATCAATCATAAACCACAGTCCTGGCCCTGTTGCCAATAAAAATCCCCGCGCTAGCCGGGCGCTGGTGTCCACACCGATAATCCTGGCTACTTGGGAGCCTGAGATCTGAGGATCATGGTTCAAAGCCAGCACAGGCAGGAATGTCAGTGAGATGCTTATCTCCAATAAACCGTCCAGAAAAAGCTGGAAGTGGTAGTGTGCAAAAGAAGCTCAAGGACAGCAATGGGGGCCTACGTTCAAGCCCCAGGACTAGCAAAAACAACAACAACAACCCAGAACCAACTCTCAGAACTTCAAACACTTCCAAATAAAGCCAGGGAGCCTGGTGGTCTTCAGCCTTCTCCACCGCGCTCCTCCAATGGTGACCCGTGGCACGGAGGGCTCCCCTGCACTACATTCTCAGGGCCCCTCGATACTTCAGCCCTGATGGGATCACGCCCCCCACCATGTGCCTACGGAAGATGCCCACTGACAATATCTTCCTTCCTGTGGATTCTCACGCGGGGCGGTGCTGGTGTCTGTAGTCACGTGCTGGCCTCCCACTCCACAGGGACAGTCCCGTCCGCTCCAGGTCCACCGGCTGGCTGAGTGTCCGACACCGGAAGAGGGGAATGAGGATCTTCCCCCCATTCTCCTTCGTCAGACTGTAACCTTGTATAGGAAGGCTTACACATTAGCTCAACCCAGAGAATACACGTTGAACTAGAAACACGGTCCCGCGACGATCCCTCGTTCTGTTTCTCACCCGTTCATTACCATGTCTTCCTGCTCCCCATCTTCTCTGTGCACAGCTTGCAGAAGGTCCCCTCTACTGCGGTTGATGGCTGACCTGGGGACTCAGAAGCTGACCCCCTGGTTTGCCAATCCGTGCATCCCCACGGGCCAGCGGGGGGGGAGGGGTGGACAGCCGTGGGGATTTGGGTCACACCGCGAGATGGGCACTCGTGGGCACGAGCACCCCCGTGGCATGGCGAAGCTCTCCGAGCACGGTGCTGCAGTGGGAGCCTTCCCTCTTCCTTCCTCTCCCCACACAAGGGTGGCCGAGCCACGGTCTAACCCGGTGAACGTCTCCCCTGCCTTGGTCCCTTGCGGGCGTCTTGCTTGTCACGCCCCGTCCTGGAGTCCGGAGCTCAGCCCGACAGCAGCACACATGCACCTGTGTCCTTGTCTGCTTCTCCTTCCCCCAGCTCCTCATCCGCCTTCTCCGTCTTCTCTGGCTGCCTCGGCGTCCTCTGTTTCTCCGCCTTTGGCACTCCCTGTGTCTTCTGGATTCTTCTGTGTTTGAGCTGTACTTGGTTATCTGTAGGATTTGTTTTCCAGAGAATTGGAAATCAAACTGTTTGTGGGTGGAGCATGACCTATCTGATTAAGAGTTTGAAGTCTTCTAGCCAGGATCGATAAACACATGTTCATCAGGACCCTGGTTACCACGGCGTCAGGAAGTGCTCGAGGAGATGGAACGAGAGTCCAGAAGCACCGTGGAGGGGGTCGGCCAGGCAGGGCTTGCTCCAGGGAATGCGAGCTGAGCGAGAGGAAGACTTACACATCGGCCAAATCGCCGCCTCCCAAGGCACCAGCTTCTCGCCGACGGGAGACGGCTCACGGACGGGCTGGCTCGCAGAATCAGCCCGCAGCTAGAGAACGGGACGTCTGCCGAAGCGCCGGCGAGCGCTGGCGGAACTCCTGAGGCCCGGGCCTCTGAGCCTGAGCGAGCCTTCCCGGTCCTCCGGGAGTCTGATTCTGCCTCAAGGGGCGACCGGGGTGGTTTGGCGGACACGTCCTTTGTCCTCCAGGGATCGGTTACGCCTTCCGTCCACACCCACACCGTCCCGTCCCTCACATGGCGATCCCTTCTGGGAAATGACATATTTGCAGCAGATCACGCTGCTGTTCAACACTTTAGTGGAGGCCCTGTCCAGTGCGATAAGACAAGAAAAGTAGTAACGCATCTTAAGGTGGCCATCCACCGCTGCTGTGCTGAAGGCGTTTAGTTAAAAAGGAAACAGCTGCATAGCCAACTTACAGCCACGGCCGTCAAAAAGCACCCAGAAAGGACCCTGATGAAAGAACGGCAGGTACGATTTTTCTGATATTCTCTCTGTCTCTCATGCATATGTGCACACCCATACACATATATCATCGTTCTTTCCCTCCCTCCTTCCTTCATTCCCTCCCTCCTTCCTCCCCTCACTTCCCTCCCTCGCCCCCTCCCTCCCTCACCCCTCCCTTCCTCCGTCCCTGTCATAGATGTTTACTCACTCTGCCTCTGTGCCAGGACTTCCCCGAAGCACCGAGTGACAGCAGGCTGAGCCAAGGCGACCCTGCGGCCCGCACCTCTGTTTTCGGCAGAGAGGACCCAGTGTATTCACTCCCTGAAGCACGGAGTGAGGCCCGGGAGCCGCCAGCCAGGGGAGGGGTGGGAGTCCGGGAGCAGCGCCCAGGAAGCCTTCTGAGAGGAACGCGTTGGCGTGTGACAGCGGGTGGAGGAGCACCGGCTGGAGGAGCACTGTCTGGTTGGAGGAGCACCGGATGGAGGAGCACTTGGCTGTTTTCCAGGACGACTGGCCTGGGATTCAATCCTCTCTCTCCATGCTGGACGGTGGCCACTGGCCACAGTTCCCAGGTGGCCGGGCCATGAAAGGGGGGAGTGGCTCACCCCCAGCACGGGGCCATGATGGGGGGGGAGCAGAACCACGGCGGGGGGGAGCGGCTCACCCCCAGCACAGGGCCATGATGGGGGGAGAGCAGAGCCACGGGGGGGGGGGAGCGGCTCACCCCCAGCGCCGGGCCAGCTTTGGCTGGGTGACTTCAAGGTGCTATTCCCAGTGTAGTGTGGGCTTATTGGGATGTAGCCCTACTGTGCGCAGTCTTCGTTTCCCTGTGGTCAGGAGGTTCTCTCCTCAGCCGCCCTCCCTCCAGTCTTCTCCAACTGCGGATCGACCCGGCTGCAACACCCTATGGGTCTTCCCTTGACATTTCTCTGGAACATTCTCAAGCCCTACTCCTCTAAAGCACACCCAGTCCCCCAGTGAGCTCCTGGAAAGGCCTTGAGCCGGGTTCCTGACTCCTGTTTTAGCTCACATTGCAGTATCGGACGAAGATACAGCGACGTCTCAAGCTGAAGATAAGAAGTGTCTCCTCGGTGTTGGTTTGTCTGGGAAACGGGGTCCTGCTACGTAGCCCGGGCTGGTTTAGAACACACCAGGTCGCCGTCTCAGCCCGTGGAGTGCCGGGGAGGCGGTGGGCGTGGGCCGTAACTCCACGCAGGGCGTGGAGGTGCCGGGGCCGTCACGGGTGGGCTCGTTCCATCGCCGTCCTCACCGAGGACTCCGCGCCGCTCGGGCTCCCATCTCGCTCCAGCCCGCTCGCCTCGCTCTCGGTGCCTCCGTGCCCACCGGCCAGCGCACGCCCACGTGAATTCACGCCTCTCCTCCGCCCCCTTCCTCCGCCCCCTTCCTCCGCCCAATCACCGCCTTATTAAACGGGCTTCCTTCATCACTCACACTGCCCGCACCCCCCGCACCCCGCCCCAAGCAAATCGCACGGGCCGCTCGGTCAGCGCGTGCTACGGCGGGCGGCGTGCGGGAGAAGCACGCCCCAGACCCCGTCCTTGCGTTTCCTTAGTTCCGTTTTGTGGAGGCGAAGCAAGGGGCTCGTCCTGCGAGCCGGGGAGCTGCTTCGCAGCTGGGGTGATCGCGTCTCTGTGCCGTCGGGGCTGTGAAGATAATTAATCGAACGGATGAGGTGAGAGGAGCACATTCGTGTAAACAGCGGATGTTGGTTTATAGTGAGGTTGTAAAGGAAGCGTTCCGAAGTCACAGAGGAAAGATAGTCTGCTAAATCAATGCCACGGGAACAAACGCCCAGCCGTATAGGGAGCGATAATATTATAAACAACAGGTGACATCCAACATTAAGTGCTAAATATTAAAGCAAAACACGAAGTACTAGAAGAAAATATGTATTGTAATCACTCGGCGCATAGAGGAAATGTCTCCTAGAAGCACTGCAGAATCCGGAAGACGAGAGGCGGGAAGAAGGGAGAGACGGGGGGAGATTGGAGCTGGTGCGGGGGGGGGGATAACACCTATTAGTGGGGTGCCTACCAGCTGAACAGAGTTGGAAGGTCCCTGAGGGGTGGGGCTCCCTGGATCAGGAAAGCTGCGGGGAGCAGAGACCCCCCCTGCTCCGGCTGCCCCCCCCAGGCCCCGCCGCCTGTCCTGTCCACGGAGGACGGATGCGCCCCCCAGGGGACCCACGGGAGTCTCCCCAGCCACTCCTGAGTCCTGACCTGTGGTCCTTCGGGAAGAGGCCACGTCCACGGTGGGCTGCTCCCCCAGGCACCCACCCAGGCAGGGCGCGGCCATTCCCCAGGGAGCGGCCTGTCCCCTCCCCGACCTCCCCCCCCCCCCCCAGCTCCTGGCCACCAGCCGAGCCAGCCTCGGGCGCCCGGCAGAGACGCGCAGACAGCGCCGCCCCGTCCCCCTGAGCCTTGGGGTCGGGGTCTCAGCTACAGGGAGGTGGCGGTGGAAGAATCTCCGTGTAAGACAAGTCCTGGCAGCAAGTGAGCGAGGCGGCGTGTCAAAGCACCCAGGCTGGCAGGGTGGGGACGGAGGCAAAGGGCGGAAGGTCACCGTCCAGGGCCAACCCGGGAGCACGCGTGAGACCTCCCCGCAAAGAAACCAAACGCCCAAACCCCAAAGCAAAAAGGCTGGCAACGTGGGTCAAGCTCAAGATGGTGTGTCTAGAAACCGCCAGCTAGTCCAAATCCCAGAGCCGCCCCAAACAAAGCAATGGAACACGGAAACGGGGCTCTTCCCAGTGGCGGCCGTGGGTGGCCTTCCCCTGGGGCGGAGCTACCCCTTTGCACAGTTCGTGGCCATCCCGAGGGTTCCGTCCACAAACCCTTCGCTTCCTTGTGGATTCTGCTCAGACCGTGGAGTCGGGAGGTGGGCAGGTGTATCACGGTCCACCCGGGCAGCATGGTCGTCTGCCCCCCTAGATGGGGTGTGATGTGATCTGCGGGCAGACATGGTAGAGAAAACATTCCTAATCCATCCTCTCCCCCACCACGTCAAAAAAGACACCGTGTTCATCATTGAACCCGGGTCTGCCTGTGGTCCTGCCTGGGGCAAAGCAGGGTCCGGGGGAGGACCAGCAGGGTTGCTCCGCTCTCGGAAGCCCTTCCTCCCCTCTGCCGGGAGGCAGCTCCGCCTGGCGGCCATCCAGCCGCTCTCCGAGGCCCTAAAGGCGGCAACACAGCTGGCCTGTGACATCTGGAGGAATCGGCAGAGAAAGATCCTACCTGCTACCCCATTGTGGAGCCAAAGAAAAAGTAATATCCCATTTATACTCCATGAAAAGACCTCCAAACGTGAGTGTTCTCATCCTAAATCACCCTGCTTAATGCCCTTCACTGAGAACAGAATGAGCCATGTGTGGGCCTGTTTTTGCTGAGCAGGGATGGTGTAGAGCCCATTAATAAAGGGACGGGATTAAAGATAACAGGCTCCTCCCGGTGACTCCAATCGCCCGGCGATTTGCTTTAAACAGGATTCTGGTTTCCTCTCAGAGGAAGAGCGATTTCACAGGACCGTGCTGGGTCCGTGGCCTCCCCCGTCAGGCCAGGACACCGGCGGGGGAGGGAGGGGTCAGGACACCGGCGGGGGAGGGAGGCCCCCGCGGCCCGGAGCTGGGCGTGAAGAGCAGGTGAGTCATTTCCCCCCGCGGGGCGGGTGCGGCCTGGGAGCTCTGCCATTTCACGTGGGGTGAATCAGGAGAAATCAAGGAGCAAATCTCGGAGCAATGTAAGCTCCATTTGTTGCTGGCATGAGTCACACTTAGGTTGCATTTAGGAAAAGAAAAATGAGAGGGTGAACATGGAATTATCTTGCTAGACAGTTCCGAGCGTGGGGGGGAGGCCGCGGGACGGAGGAAGCCCGGGCAGAGCCGGCGGGCGGGCGGCAGCGGGGCGCGGTGAGTGCGGGCCGGGGAAAAGCGACCTGGGCCGCGTCACGGCCGACGCGGGGTGGCGGCTCGGCTACCAGGCACAGTCGCGGAGCGTTTGCCATCTTTCCTTCCGCCACGCACACCACCGCGCGGTGGGGTCTCACCACCGGCCCCAAGGGCCCGACAGCACGGGGGGCGGAAACCGCCGGACCCCGGGGCCTCTCGATGTCCTGACTCAAACGTCACGCGCTCTTGACGTAGTCAAAGCTGCTCACTAATACTGCGTGCGTGTGTGTGTGCGCGCGTGTGCACAGAGGCTCACACGTGGACACTCCCGGAGCGCCTACACAGACAAACGTGTCTCGCGAAAATCCTTCACCCCCGGGGCTCAGACGCCTTCGCTCTGGACAGAGCTTTCCTCCGCTTGTGTGCTCCGAGCTCAATGGCTTTGCTAAGCTGCCCTCACCTCTCCCTCCCCGCCCCCCTCCCCCCCCCCCCCGCCCCCGTGGCCAGCACAGCGGACACGCGGGATTCCAGCGGACCTCGGCCTTTCATCCCCCAGACGGGGCGCCTTCCGGAGCCCCCAGCCCTGCAGTGGCCCAGCCATTCTTTGCAGAGGGCTGGCGCCCGTGAACACAAGGTGTGGCACACAGTGAACTTTGTTCCCAGCGGCCACGCGGGGAGCGACAGTGTCCTACTTTAGAACTGGTCCCAAGTACGGGTGCCCCAGCTTCTCTGTGGCAGAGGGCCGGCCGACCCCCAGGGCCCTGTCCTTCCGGCTCGCCCGGGGGCCTTTGTGCAGGGCGCCGCAGGCCTAGCGGATAAGCCGCGGGTTTCTCTGCGCAGATGCCATGGGGCAGGGGAAGGGCAACGCGCCCGCTCTCCCCGCTCACCTCTGCCGAGCGCGCCAGCGGTATTGTTCCGGTTCCCAGCGTGAAAAGTATTTTTAAATGTACTCAGTGAGAAGAACAATTGTTATTCAGAAATAGTCTATTTTTCCCCTTGAAAGACTGCCTCAGAACACAGTGAGTTATTTTCCTGATCTTTTTCAGTAAATCAAAGGTTCCCCCATCATGTAAACCCTTGGGCGATGAGTCTCTCAGGTCCCCTGCTATTGTTCCCCGAGATTCAGATGCTATCTCTGCCACCAGACCTGACAAAGATGCATGGCGGATGGTTAGCCGCCAGGTGAGATTAGATTGAACCCTCCTTATCTCCTCTTTGTCATTTTATCACTTTCTCTAGCTCAGAGGTGGGATTGTTTATCCAGGCTTAAAGGGAAAAAGGGCCTGAGTCTCAGACACCTGCCTGCCACAGGCCAGTCCCTCTGGGGCATGGGCGGCAGGGGTGGGGGGGGTGGGGGGGTGGGGCGGGGCGGGGAGGTTGTCCCACTTGTTGGCTGAAGTGGGAGGGAGACTCCTAGGTGAAGAAGAGGTGAGGGTAACACACACACACACACACACACACACACACACACCTGCTTGGCCGGGGACCAGGAAGTGGTGGGCAGGGTGGGGACGACCTTGGGACTGAGCTGTGACCTTGCCATTGGGGGAAAGAGCAGAGTCTCCTGGGAACCCGAGAGCTTGGGCTGGCGAGGCTCTGTGGGGCCCGGCCTGGCGTTGGTCTGGGGAGCGGGCGGGGTCTCCGTCACCACCGGGGCTCAGGAGGCTGCGTGGCCGTGCGGGATGACCCTGGACCTCTGACACAGCCGTGGCGGGGACGGTGGGATCGCTCCGGCCGCAGCCGGGACTCCGAGACGCCTGGGCCTGGTGGGAGGTGGGGAGGCACGGCAGGGGGTGAGCTCCGGGGGGGAGGGGGTCCCGTGAGCAAGCCGGGCTCCTCATGGAGGCCTCTGCCCCGAGAATGCACGTTGCACGCTGAGTTCCCACCGCTCGCCGGCCCTGCCCCGGCCTGCCTGGGCCGGCCGCCCACAGGGACGCTTTGCTGATGCAGCCTCAGGGCGCTCCTGCCTGGCCCTGCAGGGGCCCCCAGCTCCCCTGGGCTCCTGGAATGCACCCCTGAGTGCACAGGAGGCGGCACGCATTCCCCCCACCTCCCGCACCCGCTGAGCACGTGGGACAATCTCCCAGGAGTTTATTTTATTTCCACTGTTACAATTCAACCTGTAGCACATGCGCATGGAGAACACACAGCTTCTCTCCTCTCCTTCCTTTTGTTCCTCCTTCCTCCATCTCCCTCCTGCTCCCTCCTCCCCTTGCTCTCCTCCTTCCTCCATCTTCCTTCCTTCTCCCTCTCTCCTGCTGGCTTTAATAGTCCGCTGGCTTACTTATCGCAAATGGTTTATTTCCTAACCCAAATAAATTTTCTTTGCTTTTCTCCATTCCCATTAATGGTGATTTATGTGAACTCAAAAGTCTCCGGTAGTAGCATTTATATCTGGGAGCTATAAATCCCAAGAACCAACTTCTCTCAGGAGCACTTGCACGTGTGTGTGCGCACACACGCACTCACATGCACATACACCATCTGACCTGTGAACAGTACTTAGTGGTGATGCAAATGCGAGTTTCATTTCCGAGTCGAGAAGGGTGCCGACTGCGAGGGGCGAGGCGCCTCCCCCGTGGGAAGGGACCTTCCGGCCGGCTTTCTCCTCTCTGCCCAGACACCCGGCTGAGAGCTGAAGGCCAGCTGCAAACACAGGGACGGGACTTCTGGGTCAGGAGTCTGCCTGTGCACTTCTGCCAGCAGGGCTCAGGGGACACTGTGGAGTAGCTTCTAGAAAATGGGGCTTTGCTCACCCCGAGCACTCAGCAAGAACTCAACAAGACAAGCAACAAGCCCTGCACACTCATGGACTCTGTTCTGCATTTCTGAGTTGGCCTGATAGCTCTGAGGACTGTCTCCACCATGTGCCATGTGTGGAACTGAACTTAGGCAGGTTAGGCACCTCCTCCAGGGCCACCAGCAGGTAGATCACAGTCCCGGAAGCTGGGAGTCCATCACAGCCACAGACGCTGAGAGTAGATCACAGGGCTAGATCACAGCCACAGAAGCTGGGAATAGATCACAGGGGTAGATCACAGCCACGGAAGCTGGGAATAGATCACAGGGGTAGATCACAGTCCCGGAAGCTGGGAGTCCATCACAGCCACAGACGCTGAGAGTAGATCACAGGGATAGATCACAGCCACGAACACTGGGAATAGACCACAGGAGTAGGTCACAGCTACAGACGCTGAGAGTAGATCACAGGGCTAGATCACAGCCACAGATGCCGAGAGTAGATCACAGGAGTAGATCACAGCCACAGAGGCTGAGAGTAGATCACAGGAGTAGATCACAGCCACAGATGCTGGGAGTAGATCACAGGAGTAGATCACAGCCATGGAAGCTGGGAATAGATCACAGGAGTAGATCACAGCCACAGAGGCTGAGAGTAGATCATAGGAGATCACAGCCATGGAAGCTGGGAATAGATCACAGGAGTAGATCACAGCCACAGATGCTGAGAATAGATCACAGGAGTAGATCACAGCCCCAGATGCTATGAATAGATCACAGTAGTAGATCAAAGCCACAGAGGCTGAAAGTAGATCACAGGAGTAGATCACAGCCACGAAAGCTGGGAGTAGATCACAGCCACAGATGCTGAGAGTAGATCACAGGAGTAGATCACAGCCATGGAAGCTGGGACTAGATCACAGGAGTAGATCATAGCCACGGATGCTGAGAGTAGATCACAGGAGTAGATTACAGGAGTAGATCACAGCCAGTCATTTTAGGGATGATTGCTAGGGATTGCTCATTCCCTGTGCCATGTCTACAAAATTGTTTGATAGATTGAATAGAACTTTAGTGAATCAGTTGACTCTAGGTATACAATGCCATCTGCACACAATGTCTTCTAGTACTCCAATATTAAAAAAAACAAACACCTGCTGAACCAAGTTAACCAACGTAAGCACGCCAAGTTGCAACATTTAAGATGCATCTAGACCCCCCCGCCCCCGCCATTTTAGGTTTTTATGATTCCATGATTTTATCAGGCTTTTTAAACCATAAAAAGGGGTTTGGTCATAAAGCAGAGCTTGGAAACCTAGGCCATTCCAGGCACGTGTGAGGGTTTCGATTTGGGATCATTTTATATGCATGTGCTTTGATTTGAAAGTGCGCCGCTCTGGCTGGAGGTCCCTCTCAGCCAGTTTGATGCGTTCTCTGTGATTATGAGCAGAGCAAGTTGCCTGGAGAAATCCATTTTTACATAATGCAATTTTCCAAGGGGTTTGTGTTTTCACAGATAAAATAATTGCTGGGAGAAATGGGTGGGGAGGCTTTTGACATTTTCTTTTCCCTTTTCAGACTCACTCTTTAAAATGTTTAAAAGTCCTATTGCTGTACTCCTCTTTGTCTCTTCTTTGTTCAGAGAAAACACTGACTAATCGTGTGAGTGAGATTCCACAGCAGACTTTCGCTAAGTGCAGGACTGTTGTAGAACAATGGCATTTTGGGGGCGGGAGTCACTGATAACCTTGGGCGTTGCTCTGGTGACAGTTGGTGGTTCTCACTGGTCATGGGGTCCTAGGAGCACAGGAGCCCCTGGGGGTGAGCACCGCTGCTGGAGTCATTGCTTCTGCTGAGACTAAGCAAGTGCTCGATTAGACTGGGCAGCAACGATGCTCGGCGAGCACAGCTTGCACACCTGCGTGCTGCTCCTCGGCTCAGCGTCCGTTCCCTGAGTGAAGACACGCGTCTGGCCGGACTCACCGCTCTCGGGCTTCCTGAGGGGTCCCCAGGTCTCCCGAGACTGGCCTCCCTCTTCTCGGTCGTTGTCCAGCAGGGATGACACTCTTGGTGCTGGGTCTGCGGGCTTCGTGTGAACTCCATCAGTAGTGTGCGGGCCGGAAAGGGCTGGAATTGCTGGAAAGTGTGCACTTGTGTTAGGAAAGAGTTGGGTTCTGTGCTGTACTCATTGCACATTTGTACACACTTTAAAGGATAGATTCTGTCTGGGATAGACTCTGATACACAGCAAGCATTGGGATCTCTCCATCAGCTCGTTTTTTTCAGGTATAGTGTGTGCACCCAGGGCAAATGCCAAGTCTTTTCATGAAGGGTCGATGTTGCCCAGAGAATGCAACTACATGACTGTCCACACAGAGTGGAAAGGTGGGGTCTCACGGAAGTGCCAGAAGAGACAAGGTGATACCACACAGAACACACATTTGGGGCACAGTGTGTCCCTCATTCTCATCGTCGGTCACCCAGCTCCACGGAAGGCGCTGACCAAATTGGTGAGGAGGAAAGCGAAAGCGTGTGGTCAAAGTGGTTGTAAGAGAGCCAGGTGCAGGGGGATCAACAGGACGGGAATGGCCGGGGTTAGGAATGAAGGGGGGAGGGCAGCACCCCTCCGAGGCCCAGCCTCGGGCTCTCTGCAGGCCGTAGCGAGCCCTTGAGTTATGGCCGCTGGGTGGGCGTCGCTCCTGGCCGGGCTCCTCCTCCCGGCAGCGGTGTCCAGGGGCAGGCGGGCGGTGGGGTGGGAGGCTTTCAGGAACAGGTCACGGGTCCTCGCGAGGGAGGGGCCTGGGGTGGAGGTGAGCAGATGGACGGCTGGGGGACTGCTTGGGAGATATATTGGATGTGACAGGAAGAAGTCGCCAAGGAGTTAGAGGAGAGCAGATTGCAAGGACAAGTCCTGTGCTCACAGCTCCAAGCTGCACCCGTTAGGAAAGACTAGAAGCAACGCACGGAGAGGAGAGGAGAGGAGGAGGGCAAGCGAGGGCCAGTGTGTTTCCGAGTCCAGGACTGAAGGGCCCCTTCACCCTCCCAGGTCACCATTGCGGGTTCTGCCTGTGCCACGGCCCCCCCGAGGGCCTGTCCTGGCTCACCTCCAAGCCGCCTTCGGTCCCCCTGCCTCCCCACTCTTCCCGAGGCTGCTGTCTATCTGCTCCGCATGGCCAGCACCGCTCACTCTCGAATTCCCGGGGCTCCCCACCTAACTCTTGGTCCCCCAGGGTAATTCCTCCAGAGCAGCCAGGGTGGGCCTCTGAAATGCGAGCCCATCACTCAGATCGGGGTGCTCCCGTCTGAGAGCCCCGCTGAGCTTCCACCACCTTCCATGTCTGCGACCCAGTCCCAGAGAAATCTTCCCTTCTGGCCTCCCACGGCCGGTGGCTGGGGGCACCCAGCTCTGGGCCCGGGCCCCGCAGGGCTCCTCTCCCATGAGCCTCTGCTGGGCCTTCTCTGGCTCTGCAGGCCCAGGTGGCCATTGAAATGCGTTCGCTTAGCTGGGTCTCCTTCCGTGGCCTGAATGAGGAGCTCCAGGTATGGGTGGGTGGGCTTGGCGCCTTCCTGAGCAGGTAAATTCAGTAAAAACCGGAGGCCCACGGGACCCCATGTTTGAAAAACACCACTGCACGTAAGCATGACTTGTTAATGTTTTCATTTTATATATTTTTTTGTCCACAAAGCAGAATACAGAGGTAGTATTGTGTGTGTGTGTGTGTGCGTGTGTGTGTGTGTGCGCGTGCATGCCAGTTCTAGAATTCAGGATCTTGGCACTGTCCCTGAGCTTCTGTGCTCAAGGCCAGCACTTCACCACTCGAGCTACAGCTCCACATTTAGCATTTTTGGTGGTTCATTGGAGATAAGGGTCTCACAGATCTTCCTTCCCGGGCTGGCTCTGCGCTACCATCCTTAGTTACCAGCTTTCTGCATAGCTAGGGTTACAGGTGTGAGCTACCAGCTTCAGTTATCGTCACGTCTAGAAAGACCTGCTGCATGAGGACTTTGTGCTGTGTCCAAGACCATATTTGAAAATCCGGATCTTTCCGGTACATGCTGGCCTCCAGTCTCTGGGTAGTCCTGTGACTTCGGGAAGGCAGCCAAGCCAGAGCTGAGAGTGTGGAGCAGGAGCCAAATTGCCCCAGACCAAATCCTTGTTCTGCTAATTACGAACTGAGACAGCAAGGAAAGTCCCCAGCCACTCTGCGTCTCATTTATTTTACATATAAAGGAGCATAATAGGAGTTTGCACACCATAGTTTTGCTGTGAGGAGTAAATAAGCCAATTGAAATAAAATATTCACAACGGCACTTGACATCTATTGATTGATTAGTGAACAAATGGCCTAGACTATTAGAAAATATTCAATGCAAAGCCTTAAGAGGAAAAGGGTGTCGAGAAAAGAGTGAAGCATCTGCTTGAGGTGAAGGAGCCAGCCACGCAGGCAAGTTCTGTTAGACAGAGAGGACACGGTGACCCAATATGTGAAGAAATAATTAACACCAAATTGTCGGAACTGCTGGAAAACATCAAGGCTGGGATTCCAGAAGTACTTTGAAAACCGCCCTGAGGAACACACACACACAGGCACACATGCACGTACACAGAGGTGCACACACACGCACAAGACGTGCACACAAATGTGCGTGCATGCACGCACACAATGCACATGGAAGACACACAGAGCAGGCATGCACCTACAGGCGTGACACCTGTACATGTGTACCTATCTGCTCGCGTGCATGCACACACAAGCATCCTGGTGAAATGTATTGGGACCAACACTGGAGAGCACAAACGACACTCAAAGGAGCCACCGTGGGCCCAGCATCCCACAGTGTGTATCAGGATGTTGGATTGCTACCTTTCTGGTAGAAAGAGAAAAACAGATGCCTCCCCAGTGTCAAACACCCTGGAGGGACAGTACTGTAACACAGCAGCCATGTTTCTGGATAGTCAAAACCTGAGAGAACTCGCTGCCACCAGACTGATCTTAAAGAACGAAATCGCATGGACACTTGAAATAATGAAGGAAGCGGCATAGTGACACAGACCTGGAGTCCCGTCTGTGTGGGAGGTGGAGGTGGGAAGGTCTGAGGTCAATCCAGGCAAAAGCATTCGTGAGACCCCCATCTCAACAAACAAGCCAAGAGTGGCAGTGTGCGCCCGTGACCCCCACTTTGCAGGAGATGTATGTGCAAGAGTCAAAGCCTGAGGCCGGCCCTGGCAAACAAT
This sequence comes from Perognathus longimembris pacificus, assembly GCF_023159225.1. NCBI lineage: Eukaryota > Metazoa > Chordata > Mammalia > Rodentia > Heteromyidae > Perognathus > Perognathus longimembris. Next base: position 2,189,795 of record NC_063161.1, on the reverse strand, counting down.
GTGAGACCCCCTCACGAAGGCAGAAGAGGGACAGGTGTGCAGAGCAGGTGGCAGAGGGCCTGTCTGCAAGTGTGAAGGCCTGAGTTTGAACTCTGGTCCTGTCTGAAAACAGGAAGTCAAACGATGGAAAACACACATTCAAAAGTAGCAAAAGAATTCTGGCGTAGCCCAACAAATATTCCATGAAAAAAATGGCACTCACGTCCAGAAAATGTATCAGAGCTGGGGAGAATGACGGGAGGGCGGACATTGATCAAGATGCATTGTACTCATAAACTGACATGTTGAATTGAAATGCCTATGTACAATTATATAATAATAATAATAATGCCAGTGCTGTATTTTCCTAATCGTGAAACAGAGAAGCTGTAACAATATTACAGAGCCACAAGTCTAATATTACATATTCAGTTTTCAAGTGTATGTGCTTCATTTGCAAAATCTGACATCAGCAGGAAAAGAAGTTAATTCCAGACTTTTCTGAAGAATTTGGATACTGAACGTAATCAAGTTAAGAACATGGCGAGGAAGTTCCAAAGACTTGGAATTCACAATGTAATTTTAAATGGCCATGTATCAAAAAGAAACGTCACTGATGAACTAAAGAGATCTGTTGAACTAAATGATAATAGGCCTAGAAGAGACTGGAATTTATGGGAAATAAGCCTGATCCTTTTCTAGACATGATCACCTGTACTTAGACTGGAATATATATTTGGGTATCCAGACCAAGAGACAGACAAGCATTTGAAAAGACTGCGTAGATATTTAAAAATCTAGATATGTACATCTTGGTACAGAAGATGTCAACAAGATTAACAATATAAGTTATGCTGAACCCAGTTCTCTTTCTCTCTCTCTCTCTCTCTCTCTCTATCTCAACAGCATGGGTTACAGATTAAAGATAGGAGAAGAACAGGTAAATACCAAATAGGGGTGGAGATAGAATAATATCGATGAGTAGATTAAGGTTATGAAATTAAAAATGTAAATTTGCAATGAAAAAACTGTAATCCAAGTTTATTTACTAAAAGTAGTACAACAATCAGTAAACTTTTCACCAAGCTAAAGAAAAGAGCAAGAAGGTATCAGATCACCAGTGGCTCACGCCTGTCCTAGCTTCTCACGAGGTCGAGATCTGAAGATTCAACGCCAGAGAACCCTGTGAGATTCTTACCTCCAAATAACCAACAGAAAGCCGGAAGTAGAGGTGTGCCTCACACGAGAGTGAAAGCTCAAAACCAAATGGGCAGGAAGGCATACGTTGTTAACGTCGGAAAAGGAGGAACCACTCCAAACCCTATAAATGCCAAAAATGAATATGGCACAGTATAAAGGTCCTCGTGGCCTAAATAGAAAAATCTAAGAAATTGGCAACACTTACCAAATTGACCAAGATAAACTCTGCAGTCTGAATTGTCACATATCTGTGTAGCTGATCAAACTGGTTCTTCCCGCCCGAATCCCTAATTCTGCATGTGGAAGTTTTCGGTTTTAAGGATGGATGAGTAATCTAGAGACTCAAAAGAAGTTCGTGTAGAATTATAGGCAATTTCAGTATAACCTTAGATGACAGATCTAAACAAAATACCAGCAAGCCAAATGTGGCAACCGATAAATAGAGGAATATAATATGCCCAAGTTGGACTTTTCCAAGAATGCGTTTTCAAAATATATCCTTATATGTAGAAGCCAAATAACGTAGCTCACCCTAGTAATAAAAGAAAGATAACATTATTTACCTGATCATCTTGATAGATGCTTTCAAAACACCGGGTAAGTTACAATATCTAAATAGAAAAGGTAGCTAAATAGAAAAGGTAGCAAGGAATAAAGCTTTATTGAGGCAACCTACGGTGTGTTGACAGGAGTGAAAACATGTTCAGTGAGGTGTGCATGTTTTGATTGTGCTCGTTTCTGTGTGCTACACACATAATAATTTTGCTTAAAAAACAGAATGCGGGGAACCCTAGGTTGCATTGTCTTATTGATCAGCAATGCTCTCTCTGCCGCCTCCCGGGTACACTTTACCAGTCCCCCGACGGTGAGCTTCCTCGCCTGGTTTTCTTCAGCCAATTGGATGTGAACAGCCGGGCTGGTATTCTCGCTTCCCATGCTTCCCGGCCACCCGCCGCCGCCGCCGTTCAGGCTTGCTCTGTGCCAGTCAGCCCTCCCCACGGGGCGCCTGGCAGCCCGGCCGGCGGGGATGGGGGGGGAGGGGGGTGGTGTCTGCAGTCTCCTCGCTCCTCCAGGGAGCTCCGGGGGTGGCGCCGCCCTGGCACCGCCGTTCTGTGTGGAAAGACGACAACGACCACATGGGAGCCGCAGCTGAGGACCTGGGCCAAACGGATCCCACCGAAACCCAGTGACCACACAAGGGCGCTGCTGGCCGCCGCCGTCGCCGCTGGGAGAGGACCCCGCTCCTAGGAGCCGCGGTTCTCACGGTCACGTTGCTGCAGGACGAGCTGGGCCGTGGGCCCAGCGGGGAGCCCCTGGCGTCTCGGAGGGAGAGGGGGACCTCGCTCAGCACTGTGCACTGGAGACACGGAGCACCGGGCCCCCCCCCCCCCCGGGGCTATGGGGAGCGCAGGGGCAGCGGGCAGGACTCGGAGCGAGGGGGCCGCCGTCACGGGAGGACGTCACGGGGAGGACGTCACGGGGAGGACGTCACGGGGAGGACGTCACGGGAGGACGTCACGGGGAGGACGTCACGGGGAGGACGTCACGGGGAGGACGTCCTAGGAAAAGCCGATGCGTCTGCAGGTGTCCCACCTTCGCAAGCTGGCTTCATCCACGCGTTCTTCAGAAGGATGACACGCGCGCCCTGTGATGGATGGGTCCTGCGGGAAGGCCGTGCTTGCGGCGGCCTGCGGAGAGCGCTCTAGACTGTGGGGATCTTCTGACCCCTGCTTCACCGAGGGAGTGGGCAGGGGCGGGAGACGGGGAGGGGGCCCAGCCCCGCAGCCCCGCGTCGGGGTCAGACCCGGGGACGCCGGAACGCGCCCTCGCCCTCCTCACCCCCGCTCCAGGTTCAGCAGGATTCCGGCAAGAGCGAACCGGAAGTCAACGCTCGGGTGACCTCGGCGCGCGTCCACGGGCCGGGCCGGGCCGGGCAGCGCGTGCGCGTGCGCGCGGGGGAGAGGGCCTTCCGTGCCGGGTCTGAGGGCCCCGCCACGCGGGGCGCACCGACCCCGCTTCCCTTCGTGCGGGTCCAGCTCGGGGCGGCTCCCGGGATCTGCGCTGGTGGCACCGGGCGGCACGCTGCAACCTGAGCCGCGCGCGCGGAGGCTCTCAGGTGCGTGACGCGGGCGCGCGGAGGCTCAGGGGACACGTGACGCGGGCGCGCGGAGGCTCAGGGGACACGTGACGCGGGCGCGCAGAGGCTCAGGGGCGCGTGACGCGGGCGCGCGGAGGCTCAGGGGACACGTGACGCGGGCGCGCGGAGGCTCAGGGGCGTGTGACGCAGGTGCGCAGAGGCTCTCGGGACACGTGACGCAGGCGTGCAGAAGCTCAGGGGCACATGACGCAGGCGCGGAGGCTCAGGGGCACATGACGCAGGCGCGCGGAGGCTCAGGGGCACATGACGCAGGCGCAGAGGCTCAGGGGCACATGACGCAGGCGCGGAGGCTCAGGGGCACGTGACACGGGCGCGCAGAGGCTCTCGGGACACGTGTCGCGAGCGTGCGGAGGCTCTCGGGGCGCATGACGCAGGCGCGCGGAGGCTCTCAGGGCACGTGACGCGGGCGCGCGGAGGCTCTCGGGGCGGGCGGGGCGGGGCCTGGCAGGACGTAGCAGCGCCCGGACTTGGAGCATGAGTCCCCGGAGGAGGGAGAGCGGGCTCGCGGTGTGGCCGCGGGGACGAGCTGTGGGCACCGAGCCCCGGGCCCCACGCTTCCCACGCGACCGCGGCTCCTCCCAGCGGGGACGGTAGCCCGGCCCACTACGCAGGCGCGGGAGCCCGGAGGCGGCGGGAGCTCTCACCCGGGACCTGGCGGGCGGGCGGGCGCGGGGCCCGGCTCTGCTCTCCCGGGCGATGCGCGGGCAGGTGGGCGGTGGGTGTCCCGGCTCCGCTTGGGCTGTGCGTGCTCTCTGTCCCTGGCGGGGGCTGGAGGGCGGCTCTCCCTTGGTGGCACCGGGGTCCCAGGGTGCCGTCCAGGGGGCCCTTCCCGGCCCCGGGGCGTGGGGCGCGGGTGCGGAGCTCACAGCTGGTGCGGAGCAGGCGTGGCTCGCGGGCACCGAGGGGCACCTGGCAGAGGGCCCCTCTCCTCCGGGGCTCCGATCGCACCCGAACCTGAGGAGCCGTGTGCCTTTGAACCCGGGTGCTCAGGTCCGAGGTTTGCTATCGCTTGCCCCGGTGTTCAGAGTCGGCTCCCATCGGATGCTCTCAAAATAGCCTCCGCGGGCCAGCGGTGACTTACGTAAGCTCGAGTGCCGTCCGCAGCCCGCACCTGTCAGGAATGCGATGTGACAGGCGGCATGGGCGCAGCTTGGGGTGATGGATTCCCGGCCAAATGAGAGCTGACTCTCTGAGCGCGGGTGGGGGGGGGGGCGCCCCTCAGCAGGCAGGCTCTGCTGGGGGGGGTAGGGGGGAGGCAGAGATTCACAGCTCCCACCCCCCGACCCTCGGGGTCCTGCTGGAGCCCGAGGGAGGCTGAGCCGCAGCATGGTTTGGGAGGTGTTGGTTCTGGGCAGGCAACAAAGGGCCACCCGGAGCAGGGGGCCTCGTGCCTGCATCTGCCCGGCAGGGCTGCCCCAGATCTGGTGACTCCTCCCTTCCCCACAAGCAGGGGTGAACGGGGGTCTCCAGCTCCTCAGGAACCATGACAGATCTAGGCCGTGCTCCAACCCTCACAGGCCCCACACGGGCCCCACGGTGCTGGTCCAGCCAGAGTCCTGGCTTCGTGAGCGCCAGCCCCACACTGGAGAAGGCGGGGGCAGCCACGCTCAGGCCCCACGGCCCGTCCACCCAGCTGTTTGGGGCACCTGTCCGTGGCTCCGCTTCGCTATTCCCAAGGCCGCCGGGATGCACCTGTCTCAGGCAGCTCAGGCCCCAGGGCCCCCTGGCCCTCGGGAGTAGGGTCCGTGCCTCACCCTGGGGGTCGGAGAGCACCACCGCTGACAAGGGCCCTGTGACACCCTGCTTCCTCCTGTGCACCCCACTTCCGGCCCAGAGGATGCATCAGGCACCGTCAGGATCAACACCAGTGCATCACGGACAGTCGTGACGTTCAGCGCGCCATCGCCCGGCGTGCCGCTTCTGTGTGAGCTTCGCCCTGTGCCCGTACCTTGTGCAGTCCGAGGTGTGCGTGCAACAGTAGGTTTTCCTCTCTTCACCATTGCACAACCAAAGATGGGTCCTTGCTCTGGGCCTCGGTGAGCTCAGCCCGTGGCTTTTTCTTTCTTCCTCGGTAAGTCGAGGCCTTTGAACGTTTCACTTGTGGCTTCTTCTTGGTGCGTCCGATGGCTTCCGGCGCTGCTTTGCTGTGTGGGGCCGTTAGGAAGTAAGTTCAAGGCTCACTGAGCACACTGCGGCTCTGTGAGATCAGACCCGGGGCCAGGGGTGTCGCAGGCAGCCGGCACACACCGGGCAGAGGGCACCTCGTGTGTTCGCGGGGTGAATGGGGTGGTGAGACTCAGAACAGCACCTACATTTAAATGTGCTAGCTACACACTTCTGGACTTTTTTTCATGAACCAGCTTAGTCAATGGGTCACAGAGCTTCCAGAAACATCAGGAAGCATGTAGCGGGTGCATGTTAGGTTGCTGCCTTCGCGTCTTTTCCCCTGGAGACCAGTCACCGTAGCACCCTCCCCACCCCCCCCCCCCGGGTCCAGGGCCTCTGTGCACACTTCTTCATCTCCGTCTACACCACCTGCATTCCAGCCAGCACCTGCATCTGAGGGTCCTGAGTCCCTCCCTGCCCCCCCACTGTCTTGGCTCAGTTACTTTCTGCGTGGCCTTGACTCGGTTAGCTGACCTCTCTAGGCCTCCGATTCTTCTTCCTACGAGGCCCATGCCATTCCAGGAGAGAACAGAGTGGGTTAGAAACGCTGACCTGGAGGCCCTGGGGCAGGGGGGAGGGGCTGGGGGCAGCTGATGCCGTGGAGCAGAGTTGTGCTTGCGGGCACCATACCCCTCTTTCTTTTTTTTTTTTTATTAATTGGACGTAAATTTTTTTACAAGGTGTTGTGCAAAGAGGGTGCAGTTACATAGTAGGGCAGTGTGTACATTTCTTGTGATATCTTACGACCTGTTTTTCTATTCCTTGTCTAGGTCAGGTTGACATATATGCAATATACAATGTATCAAGAACATATACAGTATTCACAGACTTGGTCTCTACTGTCTCCGTCTCCCTTTGTTAACAGTCATATATCAGGGAGATCATGCCCCTTTGTTTTCTGTGTTCTAGGCTTGTCTCACTCAACATTATTTGTTCAAGTTCTGACCATTTCCCTGCGAATAACAGTATTTCACCATTCCTAATCGCTATGTAGTATTCCATTGTGTATAAGTACCATATTTTTTTGTACCCCTCTTTCTGCCAGGCCGGCTTGTCTCCTTCCAGCCTGGGCCTTGCGGAAGTCCTCCACACAGCGTCCCACCGGCTTTCAGGAGACGGCTTGCGTGTCTGTCACAGCCAGAGCCAGGTCTGCCAGGCGTAGACTGAGCCGTGTCTGCCGCTTGCTGGGCACACACGCAGAGCGGGCCCCACAGGGGAGCTCAGCCAGGAGGCAGCTCGAGAGCCGGAGAGCTTCCCGTGCACCTTGGTTGCTCCACACACGTGTGTCTTGTGCCTCGCCTGCCCCCGGCGTGGAACACGGAGAGGAGGAGTTCCTGCTCTCCATCCGCCCTTGGTGAGAGGGCCCCTTCTCTAGCTCAGGAAGGGCTCTGTGCTCACAGGGCTGGGTGTTTCCTGCCTCACTTGTGTATGTCTTTCCTCTCCCTGCAAATCTCTATAGAAGAGAGAATCGAGGTCTGTGTTCTGTGGGTTGTGACCGAGTCTAACTCACGGTGGAGTCTGCGATCTCCCTTCACCTTTGGGCTTGCCCTCTCGGGTTTGTATCCGTCAGGCTCAGCTGTATAACGAGCATTCAAACACAGCAGCAGCATCCTGCTCTTAGTCACAGGGTCTGTGAATAGCCAGCAGCTCGTAGAGTGGCGCAAGCCCAGCCCGGCCTCTGTGAGGGTGAACCTGGGTCTTCCTCGCGCTATGAATTCACACTTACACCAATGGGCCGCTCGACTACATGAAGCGTGACAAAAATCTGTCCTTCCGTGGGGGGTGATCTTGGCTCCTGTGACCCCCCTCTGCACACTGTCAGGGGGTGCCCCCCAGCTGCTGGGGTACAGGAAGATCTGCACGCCGCCATGGGAAGCCCCCAGCCCACAGCAGTGAGACCCCTCAGCTCCGCATGCAGGGTCACGCAGGCCTCCTCCTGACCCCCTTTTTCCCCCATACCAGTGCCAGCGGCCTCTCGCTCTCCCTCGAGCTCCGGGGCCGGCACAGGTGTGTCCTGCGCTCCTGTCCTCCGGGCTCGGCCTCGGGTCAACAGGCTCTGCTCTGCCTGCGCCGGCCAGATTCCCGCTGCCCTGAGCTCCGGAGGCGTCCCACTGTCCCCCAGACCAGCAAGACCCCTTCTGTCGTAGACCCCCCTCCGAGCCATGTCCCTGCTCAGCCCGGCTGCTCTGTGACCCCCAGAGAGGACGCCTGAGGGGGGAGACCTCCAGGTCCCCAGCCTGGCCTCCCTCTGTGGTGGCCTGGACCACCAGCAATCAAGCCGCTCTCCAGGGGCCTGGAGAAGCGTCGTGCGGACCTGCGTCCAGTGCTCCTGTCCCTTCTGAGCCATCTGGTGAGTCCACCTGTAACTCCTCAGGAATTCACCACTGCGGCTCCATCCTGCCAGCACAGAGCGAGTGTCTGGATCCCTCCACCAGCACAGAGCGAGCGTCTGGATCTCTCCACCTGCACAGAGCGAGCGTCTGGATCCCTCCACCAGCACAGAGCGAGCGTCTGGATCCCTCCACCAGCACAGAGTGAGCGTCTGGATCACTCCACCAGCACAGAGCGAGCGTCTGGATCCCTCCACCAGCACAGAGCGAGCGTCTGGATCCCTCCACCAGCACAGAGCGAGCGTCTGGATCACTCCACCAGCACAGAGCGAGCGTCTGGATCCCTCCACCAGCACAGAGCGAGCGTCTAGATCCCTCCACCAGCACAGAGCGAGCGTCTGGATCCCTCCACCAGCACAGGGCGAGCGTCTGGATCCCTCCACCGGCACAGGGTGAGCGTCTGGATCCCTCCACCAGCACAGGGTGAGCGTCTGGATCTCTCCACCAGCACAGGTCGAGCGCCTGGATCTCTCCACCAGCACAGAGCGAGCATCTGGATCACTCCACCAGCACAGAGCGAGCGTCTGGATCTCTCCACCAGCACAGAGCGAGCGTCTGGATCTCTCCACCACAGAGCGAGCGTCTGGATCCCTCCACCAGCACAGAGCGAGCATCTGGATCACTCCACCAGCACAGAGCGAGCGTCTGGATCTCTCCACCACAGAGCGAGTGTCTGGATCCTTCCACCAGCACAGAGCGAGCGTCTGGATTTCTCCACCACAGAGCGAGCGTCTGGATCCCTCCACCAGCACAGAGCGAGCGTCTGGATCCCTCCACCACAGAGCGAGTGTCTGGATCCTTCCACCAGCACAGAGCGAGCGTCTGGATCACTCCACCAGCACAGAGCGAGCGTCTGGATCTCTCCACCACAGAGCGAGCGTCTGGATCTCTCCACCAGCACAGAGCGAGCGTCTGGATCACTCCACCAGCACAGAGCGAGCGTCTGGATCTCTCCACCACAGAGCGAGTGTCTGGATCCTTCCACCAGCACAGAGCGAGCGTCTGGATTTCTCCACCACAGAGCGAGCGTCTGGATCCCTCCACCAGTACAGAGCGAGCGTCTGGATCTCTCCACCACAGAGCGAGTGTCTGGATCCTTCCACCAGCACAGAGCGAGCGTCTGGATCTCTCCACCAGCACAGAGCGAGCGTCTGGATCTCTCCACCAGCACAGGGCGAGCGTCTGGATCCCTCCACCAGCACAGAGCGAGCGTCTGGATCCCTCCACCACAGAGCGAGCGTCTGGATCCCTCCACCAGCACAGAGCGAGTGTCTGGATCCCTCCACCAGCACAGAGCGAGCGTCTGGATCCCTCCACCACAGAGCGAGTGTCTGGATCCTTCCACCAGCACAGAGCGAGCGTCTGGATCACTCCACCAGCACAGAGCGAGCGTCTGGATCTCTCCACCACAGAGCGAGCGTCTGGATCTCTCCACCAGCACAGAGCGAGCGTCTGGATCACTCCACCAGCACAGAGCGAGCGTCTGGATCTCTCCACCACAGAGCGAGTGTCTGGATCCTTCCACCAGCACAGAGCGAGCGTCTGGATCTCTCCACCACAGAGCGAGTGTCTGGATCCTTCCACCAGCACAGAGCGAGCGTCTGGATTTCTCCACCACAGAGCGAGCGTCTGGATCCCTCCACCAGCACAGAGCGAGCGTCTGGATCCCTCCACCACAGAGCGAGTGTCTGGATCCTTCCACCAGCACAGAGCGAGCGTCTGGATCTCTCCACCAGCACAGAGCGAGCGTCTGGATCTCTCCACCAGCACAGAGCGAGCGTCTGGATCTCTCCACCACAGAGCGAGCGTCTGGATCTCTCCACCAGCACAGAGCGAGCGTCTGGATCACTCCACCAGCACAGAGCGAGCGTCTGGATCTCTCCACCACAGAGCGAGTGTCTGGATCCTTCCACCAGCACAGAGCGAGCGTCTGGATTTCTCCACCACAGAGCGAGCGTCTGGATCCCTCCACCAGCACAGAGCGAGCGTCTGGATCACTCCACCAGCACAGAGCGAGCGTCTGGATCCCTCCACCAGCACAGAGCGAGCGTCTAGATCCCTCCACCAGCACAGAGCGAGCGTCTGGATCCCTCCACCAGCACAGGGCGAGCGTCTGGATCCCTCCACCGGCACAGGGTGAGCGTCTGGATCCCTCCACCAGCACAGGGTGAGCGTCTGGATCTCTCCACCAGCACAGGTCGAGCGCCTGGATCTCTCCACCAGCACAGAGCGAGCATCTGGATCACTCCACCAGCACAGAGCGAGCGTCTGGATCTCTCCACCAGCACAGAGCGAGCGTCTGGATCTCTCCACCACAGAGCGAGCGTCTGGATCCCTCCACCAGCACAGAGCGAGCATCTGGATCACTCCACCAGCACAGAGCGAGCGTCTGGATCTCTCCACCACAGAGCGAGTGTCTGGATCCTTCCACCAGCACAGAGCGAGCGTCTGGATTTCTCCACCACAGAGCGAGCGTCTGGATCCCTCCACCAGCACAGAGCGAGCGTCTGGATCCCTCCACCACAGAGCGAGTGTCTGGATCCTTCCACCAGCACAGAGCGAGCGTCTGGATCACTCCACCAGCACAGAGCGAGCGTCTGGATCTCTCCACCACAGAGCGAGCGTCTGGATCTCTCCACCAGCACAGAGCGAGCGTCTGGATCACTCCACCAGCACAGAGCGAGCGTCTGGATCTCTCCACCACAGAGCGAGTGTCTGGATCCTTCCACCAGCACAGAGCGAGCGTCTGGATTTCTCCACCACAGAGCGAGCGTCTGGATCCCTCCACCAGCACAGAGCGAGCGTCTGGATCCCTCCACCACAGAGCGAGTGTCTGGATCCTTCCACCAGCATAGAGCGAGCGTCTGGATCTCTCCACCAGCACAGAGCGAGCGTCTGGATCTCTCCACCAGCACAGGGCGAGCGTCTGGATCCCTCCACCAGCACAGAGCGAGCGTCTGGATCCCTCCACCACAGAGCGAGCGTCTGGATCCCTCCACCAGCACAGAGCGAGCGTCTGGATCCCTCCACCAGCACAGAGCGAGCGTCTGGATCCCTCCACCACAGAGCGAGTGTCTGGATCCTTCCACCAGCACAGAGCGAGCGTCTGGATCACTCCACCAGCACAGAGCGAGCGTCTGGATCTCTCCACCACAGAGCGAGCGTCTGGATCTCTCCACCAGCACAGAGCGAGCGTCTGGATCACTCCACCAGCACAGAGCGAGCGTCTGGATCTCTCCACCACAGAGCGAGTGTCTGGATCCTTCCACCAGCACAGAGCGAGCGTCTGGATCTCTCCACCACAGAGCGAGTGTCTGGATCCTTCCACCAGCACAGAGCGAGCGTCTGGATTTCTCCACCACAGAGCGAGCGTCTGGATCCCTCCACCAGCACAGAGCGAGCGTCTGGATCCCTCCACCACAGAGCGAGTGTCTGGATCCTTCCACCAGCACAGAGCGAGCGTCTGGATCTCTCCACCAGCACAGAGCGAGCGTCTGGATCTCTCCACCAGCACAGAGCGAGCGTCTGGATCTCTCCACCACAGAGCGAGCGTCTGGATCTCTCCACCAGCACAGAGCGAGCGTCTGGATCACTCCACCAGCACAGAGCGAGCGTCTGGATCTCTCCACCACAGAGCGAGTGTCTGGATCCTTCCACCAGCACAGAGCGAGCGTCTGGATTTCTCCACCACAGAGCGAGCGTCTGGATCCCTCCACCAGCACAGAGCGAGCGTCTGGATCCCTCCACCACAGAGCGAGCGTCTGGATCCCTCCACCAGCACAGAGCGAGCGTCTGGATCCCTCCACCAGCACAGAGCGAGTGTCTGGATCCTTCCACCAGCACAGAGCGAGCGTCTGGATCTCTCCACCAGCACAGAGCGAGGGTCTGGATCTCTCCACCAGCACAGAGCGAGCGTCTGGATCTCTCCACCACAGAGCGAGCGTCTGGATCTCTCCACCAGCACAGAGCGAGCGTCTGGATCACTCCACCAGCACAGAGCGAGCGTCTGGATCTCTCCACCACAGAGCGAGTGTCTGGATCCTTCCACCAGCACAGAGCGAGCGTCTGGATTTCTCCACCACAGAGCGAGTGTCTGGATCCCTCCACCAGCACAGAGCGAGCGTCTGGATCCCTCCACCACAGAGCGAGTGTCTGGATCCTTCCACCAGCACAGAGCGAGCGTCTGGATCTCTCCACCAGCACAGAGCGAGCGTCTGGATCTCTCCACCAGCACAGGGCGAGCGTCTGGATCCCTCCACCAGCACAGAGCGAGCGTCTGGATCCCTCCACCAGCACAGAGCGAGCGTCTGGATCTCTCCACCACAGAGCGAGTGTCTGGATCCTTCCACCAGCACAGAGCGAGCGTCTGGATCTCTCCACCACAGAGCGAGTGTCTGGATCCTTCCACCAGCACAGAGCGAGCGTCTGGATTTCTCCACCACAGAGCGAGCGTCTGGATCCCTCCACCAGCACAGAGCGAGCGTCTGGATCCCTCCACCACAGAGCGAGTGTCTGGATCCTTCCACCAGCACAGAGCGAGCGTCTGGATCTCTCCACCAGCACAGAGCGAGCGTCTGGATCTCTCCACCAGCACAGAGCGAGCGTCTGGATCTCTCCACCACAGAGCGAGCGTCTGGATCTCTCCACCAGCACAGAGCGAGCGTCTGGATCACTCCACCAGCACAGAGCGAGCGTCTGGATCTCTCCACCACAGAGCGAGTGTCTGGATCCTTCCACCAGCACAGAGCGAGCGTCTGGATTTCTCCACCACAGAGCGAGCGTCTGGATCCCTCCACCAGCACAGAGCGAGCGTCTGGATCCCTCCACCAGCACAGAGTGAGCGTCTGGATCACTCCACCAGCACAGAGCGAGCGTCTGGATCCCTCCACCAGCACAGAGCGAGCGTCTGGATCCCTCCACCAGCACAGAGCGAGCGTCTGGATCACTCCACCAGCACAGAGCGAGCGTCTGGATCCCTCCACCAGCACAGAGCGAGCGTCTAGATCCCTCCACCAGCACAGATCGAGCGTCTGGATCCCTCCACCAGCACAGGGCGAGCGTCTGGATCCCTCCACCGGCACAGGGTGAGCGTCTGGATCCCTCCACCAGCACAGGGTGAGCGTCTGGATCTCTCCACCAGCACAGGTCGAGCGCCTGGATCTCTCCACCAGCACAGAGCGAGCATCTGGATCACTCCACCAGCACAGAGCGAGCGTCTGGATCTCTCCACCAGCACAGAGCGAGCGTCTGGATCTCTCCACCACAGAGCGAGCGTCTGGATCCCTCCACCAGCACAGAGCGAGCATCTGGATCACTCCACCAGCACAGAGCGAGCGTCTGGATCTCTCCACCACAGAGCGAGTGTCTGGATCCTTCCACCAGCACAGAGCGAGCGTCTGGATTTCTCCACCACAGAGCGAGCGTCTGGATCCCTCCACCAGCACAGAGCGAGCGTCTGGATCCCTCCACCACAGAGCGAGTGTCTGGATCCTTCCACCAGCACAGAGCGAGCGTCTGGATCACTCCACCAGCACAGAGCGAGCGTCTGGATCTCTCCACCACAGAGCGAGCGTCTGGATCTCTCCACCAGCACAGAGCGAGCGTCTGGATCACTCCACCAGCACAGAGCGAGCGTCTGGATCTCTCCACCACAGAGCGAGTGTCTGGATCCTTCCACCAGCACAGAGCGAGCGTCTGGATTTCTCCACCACAGAGCGAGCGTCTGGATCCCTCCACCAGCACAGAGCGAGCGTCTGGATCCCTCCACCACAGAGCGAGTGTCTGGATCCTTCCACCAGCACAGAGCGAGCGTCTGGATCTCTCCACCAGCACAGAGCGAGCGTCTGGATCTCTCCACCAGCACAGGGCGAGCGTCTGGATCCCTCCACCAGCACAGAGCGAGCGTCTGGATCCCTCCACCACAGAGCGAGCGTCTGGATCCCTCCACCAGCACAGAGCGAGCGTCTGGATCCCTCCACCAGCACAGAGCGAGCGTCTGGATCCCTCCACCACAGAGCGAGTGTCTGGATCCTTCCACCAGCACAGAGCGAGCGTCTGGATCACTCCACCAGCACAGAGCGAGCCTCTGGATCTCTCCACCACAGAGCGAGCGTCTGGATCTCTCCACCAGCACAGAGCGAGCGTCTGGATCACTCCACCAGCACAGAGCGAGCGTCTGGATCTCTCCACCACAGAGCGAGTGTCTGGATCCTTCCACCAGCACAGAGCGAGCGTCTGGATCTCTCCACCACAGAGCGAGTGTCTGGATCCTTCCACCAGCACAGAGCGAGCGTCTGGATTTCTCCACCACAGAGCGAGCGTCTGGATCCCTCCACCAGCACAGAGCGAGCGTCTGGATCCCTCCACCACAGAGCGAGTGTCTGGATCCTTCCACCAGCACAGAGCGAGCGTCTGGATCTCTCCACCAGCACAGAGCGAGCGTCTGGATCTCTCCACCAGCACAGAGCGAGCGTCTGGATCTCTCCACCACAGAGCGAGCGTCTGGATCTCTCCACCAGCACAGAGCGAGCGTCTGGATCACTCCACCAGCACAGAGCGAGCGTCTGGATCTCTCCACCACAGAGCGAGTGTCTGGATCCTTCCACCAGCACAGAGCGAGCGTCTGGATTTCTCCACCACAGAGCGAGCGTCTGGATCCCTCCACCAGCACAGAGCGAGCGTCTGGATCCCTCCACCACAGAGCGAGTGTCTGGATCCTTCCACCAGCACAGAGCGAGCGTCTGGATCTCTCCACCAACACAGAGCGAGCGTCTGGATCTCTCCACCAGCACAGGGCGAGCGTCTGGATCCCTCCACCAGCACAGAGCGAGCGTCTGGATCCCTCCACCAGCACAGAGCGAGCGTCTGGATCTCTCCACCAGCACAGAGCGAGCGTCTGGATCACTCCACCAGCACAGAGCGAGCGTCTGGATCTCTCCACCACAGAGCGAGTGTCTGGATCCTTCCACCAGCACAGAGCGAGCGTCTGGATTTCTCCACCACAGAGCGAGCGTCTGGATCCCTCCACCAGCACAGAGCGAGCGTCTGGATCCCTCCACCAGCACAGAGTGAGCGTCTGGATCACTCCACCAGCACAGAGCGAGCGTCTGGATCCCTCCACCAGCACAGAGCGAGCGTCTGGATCCCTCCACCAGCACAGAGCGAGCGTCTGGATCACTCCACCAGCACAGAGCGAGCGTCTGGATCCCTCCACCAGCACAGAGCGAGCGTCTAGATCCCTCCACCAGCACAGAGCGAGCGTCTGGATCCCTCCACCAGCACAGGGCGAGCGTCTGGATCCCTCCACCGGCACAGGGTGAGCGTCTGGATCCCTCCACCAGCACAGGGTGAGCGTCTGGATCTCTCCACCAGCACAGGTCGAGCGCCTGGATCTCTCCACCAGCACAGAGCGAGCATCTGGATCACTCCACCAGCACAGAGCGAGCGTCTGGATCTCTCCACCAGCACAGAGCGAGCGTCTGGATCTCTCCACCACAGAGCGAGCGTCTGGATCCCTCCACCAGCACAGAGCGAGCATCTGGATCACTCCACCAGCACAGAGCGAGCGTCTGGATCTCTCCACCACAGAGCGAGTGTCTGGATCCTTCCACCAGCACAGAGCGAGCGTCTGGATTTCTCCACCACAGAGCGAGCGTCTGGATCCCTCCACCAGCACAGAGCGAGCGTCTGGATCCCTCCACCACAGAGCGAGTGTCTGGATCCTTCCACCAGCACAGAGCGAGCGTCTGGATCACTCCACCACCACAGAGCGAGCGTCTGGATCTCTCCACCACAGAGCGAGCGTCTGGATCTCTCCACCAGCACAGAGCGAGCGTCTGGATCACTCCACCAGCACAGAGCGAGCGTCTGGATCTCTCCACCACAGAGCGAGTGTCTGGATCCTTCCACCAGCACAGAGCGAGCGTCTGGATTTCTCCACCACAGAGCGAGCGTCTGGATCCCTCCACCAGCACAGAGCGAGCGTCTGGATCCCTCCACCACAGAGCGAGTGTCTGGATCCTTCCACCAGCATAGAGCGAGCGTCTGGATCTCTCCACCAGCACAGAGCGAGCGTCTGGATCTCTCCACCAGCACAGGGCGAGCGTCTGGATCCCTCCACCAGCACAGAGCGAGCGTCTGGATCCCTCCACCACAGAGCGAGCGTCTGGATCCCTCCACCAGCACAGAGCGAGCGTCTGGATCCCTCCACCAGCACAGAGCGAGCGTCTGGATCCCTCCACCACAGAGCGAGTGTCTGGATCCTTCCACCAGCACAGAGCGAGCGTCTGGATCACTCCACCAGCACAGAGCGAGCGTCTGGATCTCTCCACCACAGAGCGAGCGTCTGGATCTCTCCACCAGCACAGAGCGAGCGTCTGGATCACTCCACCAGCACAGAGCGAGCGTCTGGATCTCTCCACCACAGAGCGAGTGTCTGGATCCTTCCACCAGCACAGAGCGAGCGTCTGGATCTCTCCACCACAGAGCGAGTGTCTGGATCCTTCCACCAGCACAGAGCGAGCGTCTGGATTTCTCCACCACAGAGCGAGCGTCTGGATCCCTCCACCAGCACAGAGCGAGCGTCTGGATCCCTCCACCACAGAGCGAGTGTCTGGATCCTTCCACCAGCACAGAGCGAGCGTCTGGATCTCTCCACCAGCACAGAGCGAGCGTCTGGATCTCTCCACCAGCACAGAGCGAGCGTCTGGATCTCTCCACCACAGAGCGAGCGTCTGGATCTCTCCACCAGCACAGAGCGAGCGTCTGGATCACTCCACCAGCACAGAGCGAGCGTCTGGATCTCTCCACCACAGAGCGAGTGTCTGGATCCTTCCACCAGCACAGAGCGAGCGTCTGGATTTCTCCACCACAGAGCGAGCGTCTGGATCCCTCCACCAGCACAGAGCGAGCGTCTGGATCCCTCCACCACAGAGCGAGCGTCTGGATCCCTCCACCAGCACAGAGCGAGCGTCTGGATCCCTCCACCAGCACAGAGCGAGTGTCTGGATCCTTCCACCAGCACAGAGCGAGCGTCTGGATCTCTCCACCAGCACAGAGCGAGGGTCTGGATCTCTCCACCAGCACAGAGCGAGCGTCTGGATCTCTCCACCACAGAGCGAGCGTCTGGATCTCTCCACCAGCACAGAGCGAGCGTCTGGATCACTCCACCAGCACAGAGCGAGCGTCTGGATCTCTCCACCACAGAGCGAGTGTCTGGATCCTTCCACCAGCACAGAGCGAGCGTCTGGATTTCTCCACCACAGAGCGAGTGTCTGGATCCCTCCACCAGCACAGAGCGAGCGTCTGGATCCCTCCACCACAGAGCGAGTGTCTGGATCCTTCCACCAGCACAGAGCGAGCGTCTGGATCTCTCCACCAGCACAGAGCGAGCGTCTGGATCTCTCCACCAGCACAGGGCGAGCGTCTGGATCCCTCCACCAGCACAGAGCGAGCGTCTGGATCCCTCCACCAGCACAGAGCGAGCGTCTGGATCTCTCCACCACAGAGCGAGTGTCTGGATCCTTCCACCAGCACAGAGCGAGCGTCTGGATCTCTCCACCACAGAGCGAGTGTCTGGATCCTTCCACCAGCACAGAGCGAGCGTCTGGATTTCTCCACCACAGAGCGAGCGTCTGGATCCCTCCACCAGCACAGAGCGAGCGTCTGGATCCCTCCACCACAGAGCGAGTGTCTGGATCCTTCCACCAGCACAGAGCGAGCGTCTGGATCTCTCCACCAGCACAGAGCGAGCGTCTGGATCTCTCCACCAGCACAGAGCGAGCGTCTGGATCTCTCCACCAGCACAGAGCGAGCGTCTGGATCTCTCCACCACAGAGCGAGCGTCTGGATCTCTCCACCAGCACAGAGCGAGCGTCTGGATCACTCCACCAGCACAGAGCGAGCGTCTGGATCTCTCCACCACAGAGCGAGTGTCTGGATCCTTCCACCAGCACAGAGCGAGCGTCTGGATTTCTCCACCACAGAGCGAGCGTCTGGATCCCTCCACCAGCACAGAGCGAGCGTCTGGATCCCTCCACCAGCACAGAGTGAGCGTCTGGATCACTCCACCAGCACAGAGCGAGCGTCTGGATCCCTCCACCAGCACAGAGCGAGCGTCTGGATCCCTCCACCAGCACAGAGCGAGCGTCTGGATCACTCCACCAGCACAGAGCGAGCGTCTGGATCCCTCCACCAGCACAGAGCGAGCGTCTAGATCCCTCCACCAGCACAGATCGAGCGTCTGGATCCCTCCACCAGCACAGGGCGAGCGTCTGGATCCCTCCACCGGCACAGGGTGAGCGTCTGGATCCCTCCACCAGCACAGGGTGAGCGTCTGGATCTCTCCACCAGCACAGGTCGAGCGCCTGGATCTCTCCACCAGCACAGAGCGAGCATCTGGATCACTCCACCAGCACAGAGCGAGCGTCTGGATCTCTCCACCAGCACAGAGCGAGCGTCTGGATCTCTCCACCACAGAGCGAGCGTCTGGATCCCTCCACCAGCACAGAGCGAGCATCTGGATCACTCCACCAGCACAGAGCGAGCGTCTGGATCTCTCCACCACAGAGCGAGTGTCTGGATCCTTCCACCAGCACAGAGCGAGCGTCTGGATTTCTCCACCACAGAGCGAGCGTCTGGATCCCTCCACCAGCACAGAGCGAGCGTCTGGATCCCTCCACCACAGAGCGAGTGTCTGGATCCTTCCACCAGCACAGAGCGAGCGTCTGGATCTCTCCACCAGCACAGAGCGAGCGTCTGGATCTCTCCACCACAGAGCGAGCGTCTGGATCTCTCCACCAGCACAGAGCGAGCGTCTGGATCACTCCACCAGCACAGAGCGAGCGTCTGGATCTCTCCACCACAGAGCGAGTGTCTGGATCCTTCCACCAGCACAGAGCGAGCGTCTGGATTTCTCCACCACAGAGCGAGCGTCTGGATCCCTCCACCAGCACAGAGCGAGCGTCTGGATCCCTCCACCACAGAGCGAGTGTCTGGATCCTTCCACCAGCACAGAGCGAGCGTCTGGATCTCTCCACC
This sequence comes from Perognathus longimembris pacificus, assembly GCF_023159225.1. Lineage (NCBI taxonomy): Eukaryota > Metazoa > Chordata > Mammalia > Rodentia > Heteromyidae > Perognathus > Perognathus longimembris. Next base: position 2,170,865 of record NC_063161.1, on the reverse strand, counting down.
AGCACAGAGCGAGCGTCTGGATCTCTCCACCAGCACAGGGCGAGCGTCTGGATCCCTCCACCAGCACAGAGCGAGCGTCTGGATCCCTCCACCACAGAGCGAGCGTCTGGATCCCTCCACCAGCACAGAGCGAGCGTCTGGATCCCTCCACCAGCACAGAGCGAGCGTCTGGATCCCTCCACCACAGAGCGAGTGTCTGGATCCTTCCACCAGCACAGAGCGAGCGTCTGGATCACTCCACCAGCACAGAGCGAGCCTCTGGATCTCTCCACCACAGAGCGAGCGTCTGGATCTCTCCACCAGCACAGAGCGAGCGTCTGGATCACTCCACCAGCACAGAGCGAGCGTCTGGATCTCTCCACCACAGAGCGAGTGTCTGGATCCTTCCACCAGCACAGAGCGAGCGTCTGGATCTCTCCACCACAGAGCGAGTGTCTGGATCCTTCCACCAGCACAGAGCGAGCGTCTGGATTTCTCCACCACAGAGCGAGCGTCTGGATCCCTCCACCAGCACAGAGCGAGCGTCTGGATCCCTCCACCACAGAGCGAGTGTCTGGATCCTTCCACCAGCACAGAGCGAGCGTCTGGATCTCTCCACCAGCACAGAGCGAGCGTCTGGATCTCTCCACCAGCACAGAGCGAGCGTCTGGATCTCTCCACCACAGAGCGAGCGTCTGGATCTCTCCACCAGCACAGAGCGAGCGTCTGGATCACTCCACCAGCACAGAGCGAGCGTCTGGATCTCTCCACCACAGAGCGAGTGTCTGGATCCTTCCACCAGCACAGAGCGAGCGTCTGGATTTCTCCACCACAGAGCGAGCGTCTGGATCCCTCCACCAGCACAGAGCGAGCGTCTGGATCCCTCCACCACAGAGCGAGTGTCTGGATCCTTCCACCAGCACAGAGCGAGCGTCTGGATCTCTCCACCAACACAGAGCGAGCGTCTGGATCTCTCCACCAGCACAGGGCGAGCGTCTGGATCCCTCCACCAGCACAGAGCGAGCGTCTGGATCCCTCCACCAGCACAGAGCGAGCGTCTGGATCTCTCCACCACAGAGCGAGTGTCTGGATCCTTCCACCAGCACAGAGCGAGCGTCTGGATCTCTCCACCACAGAGCGAGTGTCTGGATCCTTCCACCAGCACAGAGCGAGCGTCTGGATTTCTCCACCACAGAGCGAGCGTCTGGATCCCTCCACCAGCACAGAGCGAGCGTCTGGATCCCTCCACCACAGAGCGAGTGTCTGGATCCTTCCACCAGCACAGAGCGAGCGTCTGGATCTCTCCACCAGCACAGAGCGAGCGTCTGGATCACTCCACCAGCACAGAGCGAGCGTCTGGATCTCTCCACCACAGAGCGAGTGTCTGGATCCTTCCACCAGCACAGAGCGAGCGTCTGGATTTCTCCACCACAGAGCGAGCGTCTGGATCCCTCCACCAGCACAGAGCGAGCGTCTGGATCCCTCCACCAGCACAGAGTGAGCGTCTGGATCACTCCACCAGCACAGAGCGAGCGTCTGGATCCCTCCACCAGCACAGAGCGAGCGTCTGGATCCCTCCACCAGCACAGAGCGAGCGTCTGGATCACTCCACCAGCACAGAGCGAGCGTCTGGATCCCTCCACCAGCACAGAGCGAGCGTCTAGATCCCTCCACCAGCACAGAGCGAGCGTCTGGATCCCTCCACCAGCACAGGGCGAGCGTCTGGATCCCTCCACCGGCACAGGGTGAGCGTCTGGATCCCTCCACCAGCACAGGGTGAGCGTCTGGATCTCTCCACCAGCACAGGTCGAGCGCCTGGATCTCTCCACCAGCACAGAGCGAGCATCTGGATCACTCCACCAGCACAGAGCGAGCGTCTGGATCTCTCCACCAGCACAGAGCGAGCGTCTGGATCTCTCCACCACAGAGCGAGCGTCTGGATCCCTCCACCAGCACAGAGCGAGCATCTGGATCACTCCACCAGCACAGAGCGAGCGTCTGGATCTCTCCACCACAGAGCGAGTGTCTGGATCCTTCCACCAGCACAGAGCGAGCGTCTGGATTTCTCCACCACAGAGCGAGCGTCTGGATCCCTCCACCAGCACAGAGCGAGCGTCTGGATCCCTCCACCACAGAGCGAGTGTCTGGATCCTTCCACCAGCACAGAGCGAGCGTCTGGATCACTCCACCAGCACAGAGCGAGCGTCTGGATCTCTCCACCACAGAGCGAGCGTCTGGATCTCTCCACCAGCACAGAGCGAGCGTCTGGATCACTCCACCAGCACAGAGCGAGCGTCTGGATCTCTCCACCACAGAGCGAGTGTCTGGATCCTTCCACCAGCACAGAGCGAGCGTCTGGATTTCTCCACCACAGAGCGAGCGTCTGGATCCCTCCACCAGCACAGAGCGAGCGTCTGGATCCCTCCACCACAGAGCGAGTGTCTGGATCCTTCCACCAGCACAGAGCGAGCGTCTGGATCTCTCCACCAGCACAGAGCGAGCGTCTGGATCTCTCCACCAGCACAGGGCGAGCGTCTGGATCCCTCCACCAGCACAGAGCGAGCGTCTGGATCCCTCCACCACAGAGCGAGCGTCTGGATCCCTCCACCAGCACAGAGCGAGCGTCTGGATCCCTCCACCAGCACAGAGCGAGCGTCTGGATCCCTCCACCACAGAGCGAGTGTCTGGATCCTTCCACCAGCACAGAGCGAGCGTCTGGATCACTCCACCAGCACAGAGCGAGCGTCTGGATCTCTCCACCAGCACAGAGCGAGCGTCTGGATCTCTCCACCAGCACAGAGCGAGCGTCTGGATCACTCCACCAGCACAGAGCGAGCGTCTGGATCTCTCCACCACAGAGCGAGTGTCTGGATCCTTCCACCAGCACAGAGCGAGCGTCTGGATCTCTCCACCACAGAGCGAGTGTCTGGATCCTTCCACCAGCACAGAGCGAGCGTCTGGATTTCTCCACCACAGAGCGAGCGTCTGGATCCCTCCACCAGCACAGAGCGAGCGTCTGGATCCCTCCACCACAGAGCGAGTGTCTGGATCCTTCCACCAGCACAGAGCGAGCGTCTGGATCTCTCCACCAGCACAGAGCGAGCGTCTGGATCTCTCCACCAGCACAGAGCGAGCGTCTGGATCTCTCCACCACAGAGCGAGCGTCTGGATCTCTCCACCAGCACAGAGCGAGCGTCTGGATCACTCCACCAGCACAGAGCGAGCGTCTGGATCTCTCCACCACAGAGCGAGTGTCTGGATCCTTCCACCAGCACAGAGCGAGCGTCTGGATTTCTCCACCACAGAGCGAGCGTCTGGATCCCTCCACCAGCACAGAGCGAGCGTCTGGATCCCTCCACCACAGAGCGAGCGTCTGGATCCCTCCACCAGCACAGAGCGAGCGTCTGGATCCCTCCACCAGCACAGAGCGAGTGTCTGGATCCTTCCACCAGCACAGAGCGAGCGTCTGGATCTCTCCACCAGCACAGAGCGAGCGTCTGGATCTCTCCACCAGCACAGAGCGAGCGTCTGGATCTCTCCACCACAGAGCGAGCGTCTGGATCTCTCCACCAGCACAGAGCGAGCGTCTGGATCACTCCACCAGCACAGAGCGAGCGTCTGGATCTCTCCACCACAGAGCGAGTGTCTGGATCCTTCCACCAGCACAGAGCGAGCGTCTGGATTTCTCCACCACAGAGCGAGCGTCTGGATCCCTCCACCAGCACAGAGCGAGCGTCTGGATCCCTCCACCACAGAGCGAGTGTCTGGATCCTTCCACCAGCACAGAGCGAGCGTCTGGATCTCTCCACCAGCACAGAGCGAGCGTCTGGATCTCTCCACCAGCACAGGGCGAGCGTCTGGATCCCTCCACCAGCACAGAGCGAGCGTCTGGATCCCTCCACCACAGAGCGAGCGTCTGGATCCCTCCACCAGCACAGAGCGAGCGTCTGGATCCCTCCACCAGCACAGAGCGAGCGTCTGGATCCCTCCACCAGCACAGAGCGAGCGTCTGGATCCCTCCACCAGCACAGAGCGAGCGTCTGGATCCCTCCACCACAGAGCGAGTGTCTGGATCCTTCCACCAGCACAGAGCGAGCGTCTGGATCACTCCACCAGCACAGAGCGAGCGTCTGGATCTCTCCACCAGCACAGGGCGAGCGTCTGGATCTCTCCACCAGCACAGGGCGAGCGTCTGGATCCCTCCACCAGCACAGAGCGAGCGTCTGGATCCCTCCACCACAGAGCGAGCGTCTGGATCCCTCCACCAGCACAGAGCGAGCGTCTGGATCCCTCCACCAGCACAGGGTGAGCGTCTTGATCTCTCCGCATCCGACCTGACCTCGTTCCCGACCCCTTTCTTGTGTCCGCATCGCACGGTCACGTGCTGTCCGTCCCTGTGGATGCTGTTGGTTTGCAGCGCTCAGGGCAGAGCTCAGGGACAGGCCGGGGCACGCGTGCTCCCTCTGAGCTGCCCCCCCACGCCAGCCCCGTCTCTGTGGACCTGCCTCTCTGTCCCTCTCATTGTGCACACCGCGTGTGAGCGTGCACACACATTGCACTCGCTGCACACATGGACACCCCCCACCCCCCGCTGCTCACCGCTTCCGGCTCCCCACACGGTGGCCTCACCCCTCCCGCCCTCCTGCACCTCCTGGTCCAGCCACGGTAGCCACTTATTTCTCACCAGCACTTCCACACTCACCCACACGTGTTCAAGGCCCCGCCCTCCCCCGCGCTTCTCTTTGACTCCTCCTCACCAGTCCTGACGAGATAAACCAGAGGTAGAGGGAGCGAGCGCGCAGTGGGGGGGAGGAGGAGGACAGGGACCAGCTCCATGGAGCGGGCGGGGGGGGGGGGGGAGGAGGAGGAGGAGGAGAGGGCCCAGCTCCGTGGAACACACGGGAGGAGGAGGAGGAGGAGGACAGGCCCAGCTCTGCAAGCACACGGGAGGAGGAGGAGGAGGAGGAGGAAGAGGAGGAGGAGGAGGACAGGGCCCAGCTCTGTGGAGCACACAGGGGGGGGAGGAGGAGGAGGAGGAGGACAGGGCCCAGCTCTGGCGAGCACACGGGAGGAGGAGGAGGAGGACAGGGGCCAGCTCCTTGCAGCGGGGGGGGGGGGGTGGTGGGCTGGGGGGGAGGAGGACAGGGCCCAGCTCCGTGGAGCACACGGGGAGGAGGAGGAGGAGGACAGGGCCTAGCTCCGTGGAGCGCATGGGCCGGGGGGGCCGGCAGGATCCAGCCGTGCTCGCATCGGATCGGACCGGGTTCGGATGGGCAGGCTGCCGTGCGTGTCCACAGTGTCTAGCTGGTGCTCCCCAGCGCTCCTCTCAGGACATGCATGTTTGGTGGACGTGGAGCGGCATCCCTGACCAAGAGACCAGAACAAGGAGGGAGAAGCTGTGGGGAGTGGAGGAGCTCTGGGGAGGGAGGACCTGAACCGAGGTCTCCCTGCAGCACGGAGCTGCCTGCCCCCCTCCCTCCCCACAGGCGCCCTCCAGACCGGCTGGCCGTCCCCTCCCTGGCCCTCCCCGCGGATCCTGCCCCCCGCCTCGTCCCTGTGTCAACACCGAGGTCCTAATGAGGCCGAGCCTCGCATCCGCTCTGCTTCCCTTGTATTAAATTCATCTCTTGTGATGTATTGATTTTCTTAAAAGAAAAGTAAATCCATTTTTCATTTTTTTGCAGCTTATTACTAGACACTCGGGTCTGAGGCACACCGAGCAGGAATTCTGTTAAAAGTGTTCAAAAATGTTTCCAAATCTGAATCGATAGAAACACACAGCTATGTTGTTTAATGCTGCGAGGAACACATGTAGAGAGCTACACCCGACGCCGCGGCTCGACCCTGTCGGGGGGACCCGCCGCTCGGCCGGAGCCGCAGGGGTGGGGGGAGGGGGGACAGGGGAGCCACAGTGGGTCGGGAGGGAGGACCCCCAGCCGGCTGGATTTTGTGGGGGGAGCAGGCAGGCGTGGGGGGGAGGGGACAAACCCCACATGCAGTGTGCTCCTCATTTTGTGGGGGCTGCTGGCCGCTCCCCTAGACGGACTGCCCGGGACTGAGCTCCCCGCAAGGGGCCCGGCTGGCCCTGGGTTCGGCGAAGGGAGCTCTGTGCAAAAAAAAAAACCGTCTTTGGCCGGGGAGCAGTAGAGGAGTCGCGCGTGGGGGACACACGGATAGCACAGCCTTGCGTTCCGATTCCGCGCTCGCAGGCCCCGGCCTCACCCCATGACACGGTGACAGCGGGGCGCAGTCATCTCTGGAGGAGGAGGGGTGCAGACACAAGTGCGGAGCAAAGGGGGACAGTGCACACCCCACCTTTCAGCCAGAGCAACTTGGGACCTGCCCACACACGCTGAGCCACGCGGGACTGAACGTCCAACCATGGAGCCAACCTGGGGCACAGACCCCGTCCTAGACTGGGCCACCGGGAGGGAGAGGCACCGAGGGACCCCGGGGTGTGGGCTGGGACCCGAACTCTGCGGACTCAGGGCCGGCCCCGAGGGGGCACTGGGAACCTGTGGACCGGGCACCGCAGGACACCACGGCTCACCACGGTGGAGCCTCTCAATGGGATGCTCAACATGTCCGAGCTGCCCCTGAAATCACCCGGCCCGCGGGGAGCTGCCAGGGAGACCCCCGCTCCCTGCGAGAAACCCCAGCCACGCACACCGCGCCGAAGAGGACACCGCGCCTGGAATGACCCGACCAGCGCGGTGGCGCAGGCCCTTAGTGATCTGTTACAGCACGTGGTTACACACACACACACACACTTGAAACATACAAAATTAGCGGAAGTGTAAATCCTGAAGAGATAGACACGGAACAAACCAACGGACTCACAGAAAGAAATCGCCGAAAGACCGTGGCGGAGGGAAGGTGGCCAAGCCGAGCACCGATCCACGGGAAGACTGCGGATCTGCTCCACTGAGATGGACGAGGTGCAGCCCGGGAGACGGGGGAGGGGAGGGCGGGGGGGGCAAGGCGGGGGATAGCGACAGGAGGCCCAGGAGACGCTGGGAAGGACACCCCAAGACACACTGGCTCAAGACTCTTCCCGTGTGAAGACTCCATGAGCCCACAGAAGCAGAAGCTCAGGGAAATGCAGAGACAGCCCGCCTGGGGCGTCCACGCCCGCACCCCCGGAACGGTAAGAATGCTAGGCGCCCAGCTGCTTCGAGCTCAGCCCGGGGAGCTGGCCCAGCCTGGGGAGGCCCCCCCCCCCCCCCCCCCCCCCCCCCCCCCCCCCCCCCCGCCGCCAGCCACAGAGGCCACACGCCCCTGGCCTAGGGTTTTAAAAGTGTGGAGGAGGAAGGCGCTGCAATCCAGCATCCGTCCTACAGATGGGCTGGCAACATTAGCATGACACAAAGTGCCTGTCAGAGGAAACACGTTTGCCCCGGGGTCAGGGCGGGCCTTAGGGGGTCACCCCGCCTGGCTGGGCGCTGAGCAGCAGAGCCTGCAGTGCGCCGAGCAGCGGCGGGCGGCCGGGGGAGCGGGAGACTCCTCCTTGGCGGCTGGCGACGGCAGCGGGCCTCGGGCCGCGACAGTCATCGCGCCCTCCGACAGGCCCCGGACCCTCTCCCGCCGGTCGGCACGCGCGGGACGCCGCCGCACCGGAGAGCAGAGGACACGGGATCCCGGAGGGCGGGCGCCCCGCCGGGCCGGCCTTCCGAGCCTCGCGGAGGGAGGGAAGCGCCAACCCCGGCAGCAGAAATACGCACCTCCAGGTACCTGGAAATTGAAAACCATCTAGCAGATAATAATTGGATCGAGGGAGACGTCTCAGGGAAATTAGAAATACTTTCAACCAAATAACAATGGAAATAAATTCGTGGGATGTTGCTAAAATAGTGCCTGAAAAGAAACTTAAAGCACTAAATGCTTATATTAGGAAAGGCAAAAGGTCTCAAATAAATACTCTCAGCTTCACCCGGAGACTAGGCAACAAGGAGCAAAACAAGCCCGGGGCAGGGGAGGAAGGAGTTATAAAGGGGAGAGCAAGGATCAGCCAAACTGGACACAGAAGCAATCAGGAGACGAAGGAGACACATCCCAATGTTTTGCAAAGATCTGTAGGTTGCAGATCTGTAGTGGGGCTGGTGAGGAACAAAACCAGAAGCGCCAATATCAGAAATGATCTTTCAGCTTTGAAGCAGATTCTGCAAAGCATCCAAGCCTTAAGAAAGGAAACACACACACACACACGCACACACACACGCGCGTCTGCAAACTTACATGAGATAGATGAAGTCCTCGAAGCCACAAGCCGACAGAACTCACCTCGGAAGAAGCAGAAAACTGTAGCAGTCATGCAACTACTGAGGAAATTAGGCTTCAAGCTGGGAGCTTGCAAGAAAGAAATCTCCGTGTCCAGGTGGCTAATTGGCACAGTCCACCCAGCATTTAAGAACACCAATTATTCACTGTTTCTTGAAGAAAAGCCAATACTTGCTACCCTATTTTATTAAGTAAACATATGCCAATACCCAAACCAGGCAAGAAGGTACACCAAAACGTAAAAAATAAAAAAAAAATCAAGAAAGAGAGGAAAGAAAACAAAAGCCAGAGAAGGGACAAAGAAAGAAGATAGAGGAACTGCACACTAATATTATCCACGTGTTTGTGTGTACATGCACACCAAATATTGTCGTAAAACTGTTGTCAAATGGAACCTCATGTTATATAAATACGTCAATACGTGATTATCCACTAGGGTTAATTTTAGGAATTAAAACAAGGTCAATATCAAAAAATCAATACGCCTGTAATGAACCGTATTAACTGTGCCCAAAGCACCACCACACTATCCTGTCTGTTGGTACAGAAAAGGCATTTGACAAAATCCATGTGTGATAAAAACCCAAAGCCAGCAAGGACGGTGTTCTGGAGCCTGGGGGTCGGTGGTAGTTCCAAAAAGGTTACTGCTGGTATCTTCCTTAGTGGTAAAAACTGGGAATACAATTTCCCCCTAACGTCAGGAAAAGGCTGGGACATCATGGCCACCAGTCCCGTGTGGCAGAGGAGGCCGTACGAGGGACAAAACACGGACTGCGTAGGGAAACACACCGAGACGCCCGCCCAGACAGCATGCGGAGTCCTTCCAAAGCCAAGAGGGCGTGTCAGCCAGGTCACTGCGCATACACCCATGTACACACACACACACACACACGCTACACACATGCACACATGCACACACACGGGCACACACGAATGTAGGGTGTAGTGGGAATGGATGACTGGAAAACACAAATTTAAAAGTTATGCCATCCAAAGCAGCTCACCGTTGTAAAATGCACGGCACAAACACACATGAACAGGAACATGAGCAGAACATGAGCGCAAGGAAGTGCAAACAGACACAAGCAAAGCGGCCACGGGTCGGGGCCGACAGAGGAGGGAGGAGGGGTTGTGCCGCGAGGGATGAGAACTCACGGCCTTCCAATCCAAGCCCCTGTGGAGGGTCTCAGTGCACACAAGATCGTTCCAGAATTTATAGAAAATGTCAAATAAACTACAGTTCTATAAAAAACCAATACAGTGCGGAGTTACAGGGCCGGCGTAGCGCTCCGTGACGAGGGCTGCCGTAACCACGGCAATGTGGTATTGACGAGGTAGCGCACGGACCAGCGGCCGCTCGGAGGGGCCCGCGAGAGGCCTGGCTGAGCTCGGCTGCTGCGTTCTATGAGCGCGAAGCCGCTCGGTGGAGACAGAACTCGACGCAGGGGCAAAGCCTGCATTCCTAATGCAGGAGAGTCGGGGTGTGTGTGTGTGTGTGTGTGTGTGTGTGTGTGTGTGTGTGTGTGTGTGAGAGAGAGAGAGAGAGAGAGAGAGAGGGAGAGAGAGCGCGCACACATTGGTTAACCCGGGCAGGCTGGCCTGTCTGAGGCCCTGGGAAGGGCCTTCTCCAGCTTCCATTGTGGCCTTGTGCCTGGCCAGCTTCTCTCTGGGAATTCACAGCCATGTCCTCCCAAATGCATCGGCACCAGGACAGGGGAGCACTGAGAGAGGACGGGGGAGCACTGAGAGGATGGGGGAGTGATGGAGTTGTGAGGTGGGGCCCCAGAAATCCACAGGAGAGGGCCTCTGTCACGGTCTCTAGCTCCCCGTGCTCCCACTACCTGCGGGAGAGACGGGGAAGCTCACCCCGACCCAGACGAGCCAAGCAAGGAGACGGGTCGGCAGGCTGCCTGCACCCAGCCCTTCCTCATCGGAGGACAATCAGACGGCCTGGGAGTCAAGTTGGCACAAGCTCTGGTTTATTGGGGAAGTGCGTGCCACTAATATAAGGCACAGGAGCCAATCAGGTCTAAGATCGGCAGGAAGGGGAGGGGTGAGCTGTCCATCAAGGGCGGGAGAGCCAGGGCGTCACAGCCCACAGAACCGCCTCTGGGTTATCACCAAAGACACTCGTAGCAGCTGCGCGTTGTTGTTGGGCGCCGCCATCTTAGCCACACGTGGCCCCAAGACTGAGAAACAGGCGGGGCTGGCTCGGTGACTTCCAGGTGCGCCCCACAGGCCTCCACCCTCTGCAGTAGGTGAGCGTAGAGCTGCTGTCCTCAGCTGTCGCTGACCTGCTACAGTTGCAACACGCCGCCTTCCACATGTGGTCACGGCATAGATGGGGTTTCTACGATCCAGGAGGGACCACACGGTCCTGTCCATCACCATAGGATGTGTGCACCTTCAGCAGAGTCCTGAGTGCATCACATGACCTCTGTGATCACAGCCCCCCTTCCCAGCGCACGGCCCCATGATCACACCACCACCCCAACGCAGCCCGTGATCACACCACCACCCCAGCACACGGACCCATGATCACACCACCACCCCAGCACACGGACCCATGATCACACCACCACCCCAACACACAGACCCATGATCACACCACCACCCCAGCACACGGACCCATGATAACACCACCACCCCAACGCAGCCCATGATCACACCACCACCCCAGCACACAGACCCATGATCACACCACCACCCCAACACACAGACCCATGATCACACCACCACCCCAACACACAGACCCATGATCACACCACCACCCCAACGCAGCCCGTGATCACACCACCACCCCAGCACACGGACCCATGATCACACCACCACCCCAATGCAGCCCGTGATCACACCACCACCCCAACACACAGACCCATGATCACACCACCACCCCAACACACAGACCCATGATCACACCACCACCCCAACGCAGCCCGTGATCACACCACCACCCCAGCACACGGACCCATGATCACACCACCACCCCAATGCAGCCCCGTGATCACACCACCACCCCCAGCACACAGACCCATGATCACACCACCACCCCAACACACAGACCCATGATCACACCACCACCCCAGCACACAGACCCATGATCACACCACCACCCCAACGCAGCCCGTGATCACACCACCACCCCAGCACACGGACCCATGATCACACCACCACCCCAACACACAGACCTGTGATCACACCACCACCCCAGCACACGGACCCATGATCACACCACCACCCCAACACACAGACCTGTGATCACACCACCACCCCAGCACACAGACCCATGATCACACCACCACCCCAACGCAGCCCGTGATCACACCACCATGGCAGCACACAAACCTGTGATCACACCACCACCCCAACACACAAAACCTGTGATCACACCACCACCCCAACACACAGACCCATGATCACACCACCACCCCAACACAGCCCGTGATCACACCATCACCCCAACACAGCCCGTGATCACACCATCACCCCAACACAGCCCGTGATCACACCATCACCCCAACACAGCCCGTGATCACACCACCATGGCAGCACACAGACCTGTGATCACACCACCACCCCAACACAGGGCCCCGTGATCACACCACCACCCCAACACAGCCCGTGATCACACCACCATGGCAGCACACAGACCTGTGATCACACCACCACCCCAACGCAGCCCGTGATCACACCACCACCCCAGCACACAGACCCATGATCACACCACCACCCCAACACAGCCCGTGATCACACCACCACCCCAACACAGCCCGTGATCACACCACCACACACCCCAGCACACGGACCCGTGATCACACTACCACCCCAGCACACAGACCCATGATCACACCACCACCCCAACACACAGACCCATGATCACACCACCACCCCAGCACACAGACCCATGATCACACCACCACCCCAGCACACAGACCCATGATCACACCACCACCCCAACGCAGCCCGTGATCACACCACCCCAGCACACGGACCCATGATCACACCACCACCCCAGCACACAGACCCATGATAACACCACCACCCCAATGCAGCCCGTGATCACACCACCATGGCAGCACACAGACCTGTGATCACACCACCACCCCAACACAGCCCGTGATCACACCACCACCACCCCAGCACACGGACCCGTGATCACACTACCACCCCAACACAGGGCCCCGTGATCACACCACCAGGGCAGCACACAGACCTGTGATCACACCACCACCACCCCAGCACACGGACCCGTGATCACACCACTGTCCTAGCCCATGGCCCCGTGCTCGCCCCACTAACCCAGCACGGGGACCTGCGTTCACTCCCTCGTATCAGGATGACGTAGACCATGTTTGCCCAGCTCCGCCCTCCTCATAGACCCAGGAACCCTCGTGGGAGTGGAAGGGCTGTCCCCAGGACTTGACGGAAGGACAGAGTGATCCTCCACGTACCGCCGTGCCCGGGAGAGGCTGAGGACCCCTGAGCGCGAGGCGGAGGGCGGCCGTCGGCGGGCCCTGCCCGGGGGGATCTCCGGGCCGCTCACCTCTGGGGGTGATGACTTGAAAGGGAGTCGGGCTTTGGGCTCCGATGGGTGGAGGGGGAGGGGGGAGGGGGAGGGGGGCGGGAGGACGCCGTGCTTCCGTGGAGTCGCCGCGAGAGCCCCCGCCGATGCGAGGCGATAAGGAGCTTAGCGCGGAGGCTGCCGTCTGATCAAACCGCCATCTGTGGGGTTTGCTGACTTGGAGCCGGCCGGGGGCGATCTCTGTGTTCCAGCCCAGCTGGGGCTGAGCAGATGGGGCTTTATCTGATCTTCAGGGAAATTATTCTCTGAGTAAGCTCGGCCGCGATGGCTTCCGAGGAGTGCCAGCTCCCCGCGGTGGAAAGGTCAGGCGGCTCCGGCGGGGGGGAGGCGGCGGCGGCGGGAGGACGCGGGGCGTGAAGCCCCGAGCGCCCCGTCCGTCTCCGGGAAGGCCTGCGGACGGCGTGGTGAAATAGAACGGGGCCTTGGGGTCTCCCTGGGCAGACGCGGCGTTGCTTTGTGGGAGATCTCAAGTCCCACCCTCCGCTTCGTCCCCGGAGTCATGGGTGGCTTTCCACCTCAGTGTCCGCCACCGCAGGGCCCGGGCGTGCTCGCTGTCTGGCGCTGGCTGAGAGCCGCGGCTGTTGTGCCGGGCGCCACTTAGTGACTGAGCCGTCGCCGAGGGCAAGGCCAGCCGTCGGGGCGCAGAGACCCTTGCTGGGCTCAGACTTCAGCAGACACGGATGGGCGGCTCCGCTGCTGATCTCGGCAGCCTGGACTCTTGCTCCAGCCCCGGGGAGGGCGCCTCGTGGCCCCATCGGGCCAGCGAGCCCGCTCTTCTGGGGCGTGATTTGCCGCTGAAGAATCAGGCTGGCCCCCTTCCCAGCACCCCTGGGGGTCCGCCTGCCCCACCGAGGGTGAGAGCACCCCTTTCCACCCAGGGGCAAGGATTTCTACTCTGGCAGGACTTGCTATGGCCCGCCATAGCCCGGGGGTGGGGCACGGTGTTCTCTGGGATCCTGGGGCGGGCCCTCCCTCCCTCCCTCCCTCCCTCCCTCCCTCCTTCCAGGCCGCACTCTCTCCATCTCTCTGACGCCCTGGGGGAGCAGCCAGCGTCCTCCCTGCACGCAGTCCCCGACGTGGGGACACGGATGGACACGGCAGCAGTACACCTGTGGCGCGTGTCTTGGGGTGAGGGTGTTGCTGCCACCCTGCCCCTCCGCAGAGGCTGGGGTGCTGTTTCTGGCTTAGTTGCCGTGTCACCCCTGAAGCAGCCTCTGACATCTCGCATCCGCCTGGAGGCAGTCCGCCCGCCCGCCCTCCCTTCTCTGACACACATCACGGGCTGAGTGTTGAGTGGCACCGAGGTGGAGGCCCCGGCCCCCCGGAACTCCTGCACGTGGGTATCTGAATGCAGTGCAGATGCTTAATGGGGGAGGGCCGGGCGGGCGCCGGCCCAGGGGGCAGTCAGGCCGGTCTCGGCCTCCCTGAGTTTCCACCCAGAGGACAAGCGTCTAAGCGAATGGGGTAGCCAGGCCTCGTGGCTCACGCCTGTCATCCCGGCTGCTCCGGAGGCTGCGATCTGAGGACCGTGACCCGAAGCCAGCCGCCCTCTAATCCACCTCCCACATCTGCCAGTGGAGCTGTGGCTCCAGCGGTAGAAGGAGAGGGCCTGAGTGAAAACGTGGAGGCAGAGCGTGAGACCCTCGGTTCAAGATCCAGTACCGGCAGACCAGAAGATCAGCAGTGTGAGAGAGCAAAGGGGCGTGGGGTCTCCTTGATCTGTGACTGTTAAGGTCGGGGGCGGGCAGTAGAGGCCAGATCTGCGAAACAAAAAACTTCTTGTCAAGTGGTATTTCCACAGGTTTGGGTCAGCGGCCCTACATTATGTAACTAAAACCAAACAACTACTCAACATAAAAAGGTCTAGAATAGACCTCTCAGTGGATCACAATAGCTCAACAGCTATGTACACATGATTGATTATATAAGGCAGGATAAGCAAAAACAACTCCAAGAGAGGACACAGGAGGATTCTATTGTTGTTGTTACGTTTAATGTTCTAGGTGAATTTCCTTTGGCATATGCCACGTGGCTACTGTCTATGATTTTGGTACACTGGGTATTGTATATCTGCCTACCTGATCTAGGGAAGGGAAAAACGAGGGTGTAAGATATCGCAAGATATGTACTCACTGCCCTATTATGTAACTGTGCCCCTTTTGCACAACACCTTGTCAACAAAATTTAATTAATAAAAAAAAAATCAGCAGTGTGAGACATTAGCACAGGTGCCTTGTGACAGCCGGCCAGGACTAGACAGAGACGGCAGCCGTCCACACGCCCCGGGCCACGTCCAGCGGGGCCGGCAGAGCCGTCGGCACCGTGACTATGGTGACCCCCGGAGCAGCAGTTGGCAGCCGCCGCTTCCTCCCTGCGCACCAAGCTCCCCTCGGGGACCGGGCCCCACAGTCCTACAGCAACGGTAACCGGGCTTGGCCAGCCATTCCTTCATGCATCACAAACGACCTCACTAACCGAACCCCGTCTCCAAGCGAAGCCACCTTCTGAGGTCCCAGGGGACCCCTTCAGACCTCCCTTCCTTGAACTTGGTAGGGGGTACCCCAATCTCCCCGTTTCCTCCTGACTCCCCATCACCAGTGGGACCCACTACAGGACGGGGTGGGGGCAGAGACAGGGGGGAGGGGGAGGTTAGCCTTTCTCCTTTTCCTTTTAGGTAGGGAAAGCCCACGAGGGCATTTGCTTGAAGGTCAAGATTTTCCACAGCACGGCCCGCAGGGAGCCGTGTGGGGAGACACTGGGATCCAGTCCTGCATCTGAAGTCCCTGGAGGACAGCCATGGAGGGAGGAGGGCCTAGTGGAGGACCAGGAGCCAGGCCGAGGCCCAGAGAACGGAGCCACAGTCCCCGCAAGGGAGCCGATCTATGCCGTCCATCTCCAGGACACTTCATGAGCCGGCTTTGGTCAACCATCGAGATCTGTTTCCCCATACCAGGGGGTCATTCCGCTTCCCGTCCTCGAGGAGGAAACGGCCCGGGGCTGAGGGAGACAGGATGCCAGGAGTAGACTTGAATGCTTCTGAGTCTCAAAACTTGGATAATGTCCTCAAAAATTCAGCGAGGAACTTCAAAACACCCCACCTCTGGTGGCCTTTGCTTGTGAGGGAGGCCGTCTCCCTCCCCCAGGCGTGGGAGGGGCGAGGAGGGGGGCTGCCCGGCCTGCCCACCCCGCCGTGTTCTTACTCTCCAGGTCTTCGGCGTTGGAGGTGTGGCCTGACCAGGAAGCAGCGTGTAGGAGATGAGGCTCGGCCTACACGACGCATAAATGCCGAGTCCCGGGCTTTGGCCTCAGTCTCTCCTTGCACACTTCCCGCGCGGGTGCACAGCCACCATCCCCAGCCTCCCCAGGGGGTACCAGGGGGAGGCCCCTCGGCGCAGGCAGACCGTCAGCCTCCAGAGCTGTAAGAAATCAACCTCCTGCTTTATAAGTCGTCTCGGCTCAGGACTGTGCTATAGTAGCAACTGCTCAGCTGAATTGGCCTGGAGGTTGCAGGGAGGATGGGTGGATGTGTGGAAAAGACTGGGGGGGCAGGGTTACCGGGAGCTACGTCCAGGCCCTGCCTCGAGGAATTCGAGGAATTTGGCACGCCCATTACCTGGGGGGTGGGTGGACTCCACCTCCAAAAGTTTTTGCAACCTTGATGGAACCAAGATGGCGCTTGCTAAAACCAATTCTATTGTCCACCACGTGGTCAACGCTAGAGAAAACAGGATTTAGCGAACAACGAGCAGAACTTAACCCAACCTCCAAGCTTACCAAACATCAATAACAAGAACAGAAAACCTTTCTTTGTGGAACAAATAGAAGCCGAAAGAGAGAGAGAGGGGGAGAGAGAGAGAGACAGAGAGAGAGAGAGAGAGAGAGAGAGAATTCCATCTGCCCAAGCGCTCATAGAAGTTATGTAAGTCCTATAAAATATTCCAAATTTGTAAGCAGCTTTTAGATTGTGCCCCCTCCCGATGGTAAGTGATTAGCGGAGCTGAGGAGTTAAATACCAAGCGTCCCCGGTATTACTCTGGCCAGCTGAAATGTAGGAGACAATCAGCAATGGGGTCATCACCCCAGTTGCTGTGTCCCCGGACAGAGCGCGGAGTGTGGCCCAGAAGCCGCGGCCCTGTGGCCCTATGCTATGGTCATTTGGAGTGAGGCTCGGAACTTGGTGCCACGATTTTTGGTGTGGCCCTGAAGCCACGGCCCTGTGGCCCTATGGTAAATCGGAAAATCGGATCCGAGCCCTCGGTTAGATGATCACTTACCCTGGGTGTGAGGGCGAATTTGTAGATTGTTGTGGTGGATGGAAGTAGAGCGCTCAGTCAGGAGAAGTTACCTCGGTGGTCCTCTGGGTGGCTTAGGACAGCAGAATAGGTTCCGGGGGCAGCTTGGACCCCCCAGAAATGGGGGAGCAAATCCACCAGGGAGCCTATCCAGGGTTCGGCACCATGAAAGCATAGGTCCCGGCCATCCCAGAGGACCATGCGGAGATCATCACAGGCAGGAGAAGAAGGTTCCTAAGGAGGTTGGGGGCCATAGTTCCCACGGGAGAGGGGGCTACATGGCGTCTGCACCTTATGCAGGTGGCAGCTTCTCTCTGGGGGTAAAGGGGGAGGTAGGCTCATCAGGTACGGGTGGATCTGGGGGCTAGTGGGAGGAGCTGAGGACCCGAGGCTAGGGAAATGCTAACAGCCACAGGTGTCCGGCAGGGACCCCCGGGGAAGGTCACGGCGGTGGGCACTGCACAGGTGTCCGGCAGGGACCCCCGGGGAAGGTCACGGCGGTGGGCACTGCACAGGTGTCCGGCGGGGATCCCCGGGGAAGGGTCACCGCGGTGGGCAGGAGGCGGGTGAGGGGCGGCAGACATGAACCCAGCGGGAGGATCCCGCAGAGGCTGAGCCGCTGCCAGGCCCAGGCTCCCCACCCGATGCTCGGGCAGCCTGACCTTCAGCTCCGCCACACCGGGATGGATGGGAAGGAGGGCCACTCAGGCCGTGCGGTCGGGAGTGGGGTGAGGGTCCCCCTCCGACTGGGAGGTTGGTGGTTGCCCAACGTCACCCTCAGACGGCGGGGTAGGGCGTCCCTTAGAATACAGGGCGCTGTCATGGCAGCTGCTGTCACCACACCGTGGCCGCGCTGGGATCTAAGGCGCATCGAGGCCACGGAGCAGAGCCAGGCCGCGTGCCGCTGGACGGGAGGAGGCGTGACGCGGCTGACAGCCAGCACGCTGGAAGCTTCTCCTGCAGCGCCGGGGGCCCCGGGGGGCTCCGGGAGGAACGTCTGCAGGAGGAGCCGGGCAGCATCTCGCAGGGATGCCCTGACGTTCATGGGGGGGGCGGGGGGCGGGGGGGACCATGGCGTCACATGCGCAGTCCCTGGGAATTCAGTAAGAATAGAAGGTTCTGATGTGACCGATCCACAGAGGAACATGGAGCGGCACTTCCTGAGAGGCAGAGTGTGAAGATTTAGTCCAAAGAGGGCAAGGAAGAGAGAGCGGAGGCCTGCGGGGACAGAGCGGCTCCTGCTGGGGGCGGCTCCCTGGGCGCAGGGCCACCACGGTGCGGATGACCACGGTGAGGATGACCACGGTGAGGACGACCACGGTGAGGACGGTGGATGACCACGGTGAGGATGCCCACGGTGAGGACGACCACGGTGAGGACGACCACGGTGAGGATGCCCACGGTGAGGATGACCACGGTGAGGACAGCCACGGTGAGGACGACCACGGTGTGGATGACCACGGTGAGGACGACCACGGTGAGGACAGCCACGGTGAGGACGACCACGGTGTGGATGACCACGGTGAGGATGACCACGGTGAGGACAGCCACGGTGAGGACGACCACGGTGTGGATGACCACGGTGAGGATGACCACAGTGAGGATGACCACGGTGAGGATGACCACGGTGTGGACGACCACGGTGAGGACGACCACGGTGAGGACAGCCACGGTGAGGATGACCACGGTGTGGATGACCACGGTGAGGATGACCACGGTGAGGACAGCCACGGTGAGGACGACCACAGTGTGGATGCCCACGGTGAGGACGACCACGGTGAGGACAGCCACGGTGAGGACAGCCACGGTGAGGACGACCATGGTGTGGATGACCACGGTGAGGATGACCACAGTGAGGATGACCACGGTGAGGATGACCACGGTGTGGACGACCACAGTGAGGACGACCACGGTGAGGACAGCCACGGTGAGGACGACCACGGTGTGGACGACCACGGTGAGGACGACCACGGTGTGGACGACCACGGTGAGGACGACCACGGTGAGGACGACCATGGTGTGGATGACCACGGTGAGGACGACCACGGTGAGGACGACCACGGTGAGGATGGACCACGGTGAGGACGACCACGGTGTGGACGACCACGGTGAGGACGACCACGGTGAGGATGACCACGGTGAGGATGACCACGGTGAGGACGACCACGGTGAGGACGACCACGGTGAGGACGACCACGGTGAGGACGGTGGATGACCACGGTGAGGACGACCACGGTGAGGACGACCACGGTGAGGACGGTGGATGACCACGGTGAGGATGACCACGGTGAGGACAACCACGGTGAGGACGACCACGGTTAGGACGGTGGATGACCACGGTGTGGATGACCACAGTGAGGACGACCATGGTGAGGACAACCACGGTGCCCGGTCCGGGCAGAGACCGCCGCGGAGCCCGGCAGATCCCAAAGCAGAGCCAGCCGCTCGACTCCGCTCCACCCGAGTGAAAGAACTCCGCAAATGAAGACACAATCAACACACATTTAACAGCTTCACAAGAAGAAAGGGGGACTTCCAGAACCAGACTCTACTGGTGGCAAATTTCTAATAGCAACACTGCATCCCAAGAGAAAATGTCTTTGAAGATCTGAAAGTATTTTGATTCTACATTTCTAACACCAGGAAAAAAAAAACCCCACATTATTCAAGTAGGAGAGAGGAATAAAGTGATTTTTGTGCATGAGAAAACTCAGAAAAATCAATTTAGTTTCTGTGGGTTCTTCTTGAAAGATAATTTGAAAATAGACTTGAACAGAATATTAGTAAACAAAATCATGATTTCAATAGGGCAATGAATGTGAGGTAAACAACAATGACATGAACAGAAGTAAGTGGACCTGGTAGTTAATTTCAAGTTGATTCTTTGGAATTTTAAATATAAAAAACTGGGAACACCATATTTTTTTTTTTTTTGGCCAGTCCTGGGCCTTGGACTCAGGGCCTGAGCACTGTCCCTGGCTTCTTCCCGCTCAAGGCTAGCACTCTGCCACTTGAGCCACAGCGCCACTTCTGGCCGTTTTCTGTATATGTGGTGCTGGGGAATCGAACCTAGGGCCTCGTGTATCCGAAGCAGGCACTCTTGCCACTAGGCTATATCCCAAGCCCAGGGAACACCATATTTTAACTATTGTTATAAAAGAGGATTTGTCATTGCTGAAGTCAGAATTGGGTGTGAAGTTGAAGGGAAGGGAATCGAAGCGGGCTAAATGTTTCATTCTCTCCAGTGGAGGATGTAAAATTATTCTCTCTGTCCTCTGGGGAAGTTCTGGGCGGAATGTGTGCCAAGCCTTCGTGGCTCTTGACAAGCTCATAGTCAACTGAGTGAATTCCACACCATGAAGGAGAAGGAGAAGGAGAAGGAGAAGGAGAAGGAGAAGGAGAAGAAGAAGAAGAAAGAAAGAAAGAAAGAAAGAAAGAAAGAAAGAAAGAAAGAAAGAAAGAAAGAAAGAAAGATCTTAAGAACAGCTTTTGTCATCTTTAAAAACCAACAGTTCCAGTTGGGAGTGCTGATCTAAGTTTCACAGTTACCACTGGAATGTTCCCCCACATTTTATGTATTATATATGTAAACATTGCAAATACACACATACTTATATAATGTGTAAGCTGTTGCCGTTCCACAGAGCCGTTCACGAGCACGGTGAATCGTGATTCAGGTCCCCCCTTCCAGCATTCCCCCCACTTCCCTCATTCCTCTCAATTTTGCAGGATATGCATTCCATTCTTGACTGCATTTCCCCCCTTCTCTTCATTGGTTGCCCCTCTGCTTGACCCCACCCCACCCCTATCAAGTACCCAACTCCTGGTGTTTATTTTGTTGACCTATGACTTAGCCTTTTTAAGGAATGATTGCTCTCTAAGTTCTCCATTGAATCGACCATATTTCGCTCAATACAATTGTGTACATTTGCACACCTCCCTGACCGTGCCCGATCTCATCTGACCTCAGAAGCTAAGCAGGGTCAGGCCTGGTGAGTACCTGGGTAGGAAGGTTGGAATCCTTTTGAGAAAGACAGGAAGATACCTTCACACACTTTGGGTGGGCAGAATTAAAGGGAAGATAAACATCTTTAAAAAGGCATGTTTAAAGTAACAATAAAAACTTATAGGAAATACTCCAAAGGAAAAAGATATTTAGCTAAGTCCTTAAATAAATACATGTTTAAAAGGTAAAACCGGGTGTGTCAAAAATCCCTGCCGCACAGGGAAAATTCAAGGCAAAGACCACAGAAAGCCGCTTTAGCTTTGACTCAGAGTAGGAAGCCAAGATGGTCACAAACATTCCACTCAGCTGATTTGCACGATAAATGTGGGTCTGAACACATGCCTACAGTCACATTCCAGGACAAGTCCAGAAGAAATGGCAACATTAGAAGCAGAAATTTATTTTTAAAAGCACTTTAAGATAATTGGAAAAAATCAATAAAGCTAAAACAAGCTTTATTTGACAACATTAATGAAATGGACAGAGCTCTGAAGACGAAGTGGGCAAAGGTAGTGAGAAGTTCCAAATGAAAACAAAAAGAGCGATGAGCCTCAAGCACACACTGCGGTGTGGAAGACGGCTTTGTCTCAGAGCCAGTTTTTTTGCGCCCATAAATTTAATATTTATGACGAAATGGAAATTTTATAGAAAACTATAAAACATCAAAATTTACTAGAGGAGAAACAGAATCCCAGGATGGACTTATAACCATTTTGTATGTTGTAGCATTACATAAAAAAAAAAAGTCTTTCCCTTGCTTCATTGAGGCTCTGTCAAGGTAGCACAGCTTAGGGCAGTGAGAGGGCGTTTTCTAAAACCTTAAAGAACAAATAATTCTGGTGTAATACTTAGGGAAAATAAGTCAAGCGGCTTTGCCATGTTACTTATATAGTTGAAATATCTTGGACACCCAACATGGTACAAGGCTCATATGAAAAACAAAATTAAGTAGTGCATTAATTCATGTGGTGAAAAGAGACAAAAATGTCCTAAGCAGAAATCAAAGCACACTATATAACGTATCTGCGTAGAGGGCACGTGTACCCTGTTTATTTCATGAACACTCTGACTTCCTAATGTGAGGGGAAAATCTAGTCATGTTATCCAGAGAAAATTTTTTTTAAAAAGAAACATACAAATGATCCCAATTCACAATGAACCAAACCAAAAAAAAATTGAGATAAATGTGGAAATCCTCCAGCGGTCTCTAAAGCGTCTAGATACAGGCGCGCGCGTGTCTTGCTGGCTTAACAGACGAGGAAAAGGTGGAGAAATCTCTTCTTCTACAGAAGAGGTTGCACTCAACCACCCAAAGATCCCCCTCATAGGGGAACTGAGTTTCCTGTGCCACAGACCCCCCGACAGGCCGCCACAGGGAACGGATGAAACGCTATTCAGACATTATACGAACGTTACTACACCCCACGTGCTGGTCAGCACGATTCCGTCAGAAATGTCACCGTCACCCCTCTCTACATCACCTCGACAATGACACTACGTTTGAAAAAGGGAAAGAAGAGAAATGACGACGGCGTGTATAGAAGCAAGGGCCGCGGTTCCAGCGTGCGCAACTCCGTAAGGTCTCCCTGAAGGCGTGAAGATGGGATCCACGAGCTCTGAAGGGAAACCTGAGCAAACCGTGGCCGCACCCCTGTCCCAGAGCGGGTATCTGCGAAGGTCCTCCTCAGGGAGAACCGGTTCTGGGGTGCACAGGCAGCCCCGCGGGGTGGGGGGCCGTCCTCACCACGGTCAAGCCACGCGCCAGGCCCTCCCGTACCCGCCCGCGCGTGGCCTCCGCCCGCACCCACTGGGCGGAGGACGGTTTCTTCCAACCGTGCGAGCGGCGAGAGGGGCCGGCGGGCAGCCGCTCCTTCTGACCAGTGCGTCCCGTCGGAAGTCTGGAGCTCATCAGAGACGAGAGCAGTCAGAGGACATGGCCATCTCGGCTCCCCGGCCTTGCAGCACTGACCACGCACCGGGCTGGGTGTGCAGCGTTTGGACGCACGCTTCCCGCCCATCGATGAGGCCTCGCACCAGCCATCCGCCTCTGGCCAGGTGGCCGTCGGGAAGGCGTCCGCCTTGCGCCCTGAGCCGGCCTCGTGTCACGACCTTGCCTCTCTCCTGTCACTCACTTGCCCGTACGCTGACTGGGGGGTGGGCTCCTCCTGAGGAGCGGAAGCGTTCTCGAGTGGGACCGGTGCCCAGCAGGGCCGTGAAGTCCTAAATCACATTTATGTCACCTGCATGTTGGGGATATCACTGTGTTCAACCTCAGGGGTGTTCGGATGGAAGAAATCCTTTTTTTTTTTTTTTTTTGCCAGTCCTGGGGCTTGAACTCAGAGCCTGAGCACCGTCCCTGGCTTCTCTTTGCTCAAGGCTAGCACTCTGCCACCTGAGCCACAGCGCCACTTCTGGCCTTTTCTGTATGTGGTGCTGAGGAATCAAACCCAGGGCTTCAAGCATGTGAGGCGAGCACTGTACCACTAGGCCCCATTCCCAGCCCGGATGAAGGAAATCTTATGTGGTGCTCAGTGGACGCACTTCTAGAAAATTCTGAGTCGGAAACTTATCCTGTCCAAGGGACCAGTTAAGAGACGGTGGGCTCACCCAAGGCTGCGGCCCTGGTGCGGTGAATGCTGGCTCTTCCTGCTCATCTGCAAATGGGGGCCCAGCTGGTTTGTTTGTCTTGTCTGCTGTGATCAGGAAACAGCCTTGGGGCAAGCATTTTGCCTGCCAGGCCTGCGAGCAGGCTCCGGAGGGGGCTCGGGGAGGAGAGGCTTCGGGAACCACCCAGGAAGAGAACGGCAGAGAACTCCGCGCTCCGCGCTGGCCTCCCTCCGGCGCGCTTGGACCCCGGCCCCGAGACGCCTGGTCCACGCGAGGCTCCTGCATCTCTCCCCCCGTTGCTGTCGCCTAGGAAACCATCCCCGGAACCACACGTTTCCAGCGAGACCCGGGGCAGAGGCGGGAGGCGGTGAGCGAGCCCCTGACATGGTTCAGACCCCCCCCAAGGGCCAGCAAAGGCTCTGCCGGGGCGCCAGCCCTGGGGAGACGGGCATCCCTGCTCTGGACATGGAAGGAAGGAAGCCCCGCGGCTGGCCAGCTGGGCCCACGCCAGCGTGCGTGGCATGCTCGCCCGCTCCGGCCTCCGCCCACACCCCTTTCTCTCCCTCCCCTTCGTGCCCGCTCCCCTGTGCTGGTGCCCAGCCCGTCTCCTCCTCTGGCACTTGGCCGTTCCCAAGATTCTCCGGGGTTCCTTAGTGCACGCTCGCCATTGCACCTTGGCCTGCGTTCTTGATGCCTGGCCCAGGTCCGGTCTCTGGCTTCTTCCGCCTCTGCAGACCCCAGGGAACAGGGTCACCCTCTGCCCCGGCCCTGCGTGGGAAGCCCCGTCTCTGCTTTGGGGCGCGGTGCACAGCCACACATGCCAGAACACCTCCCGTAGCAGGCACTGGCCGCTGGCCTCCGTCTCTTCTCCACCTCCTCCCCGGCCATCGCCGCCCCCCCCTTGCCTCCGGGTAGACGGTGAAGGGAAAGCGTCTCGCTGCTCCGCTGTCAGCCCAGCAGGGACGGAGGAGCAGCAGGATGGTCCTGAGCTCAGCTCCCAGGATGCAGGATATTAAATCAATCACACTAGATTAAAAGCCTCGCTCGTCTCTTGAACCCCGGTTGAGAGCTGGCGCTTTCTTCTTGTTCCAGCTGCTTCCTGAGAGGACGCCCAGCCCGTGCGGGTCTGCGGGAGCCCTGTGCCGTGCAGTGCTGGAGGAGGGAGCCGGGCGGGGAGGGAGGGCTGCCGAAGCTGCGGAGTCACAGGAGCTGCGTGCCGCGGGCGGCGTGGCAAGCCGGGGGCGGGGGGGGGGGGGCGTCCGGTCGGGCGTGGCTCTCGCCCCAGGGGGTGCCGGGGCCTCATCCACGTGGTCTCTGGTGGCCAGAAGGTCTGGGCTCGACCCCCCCGGGGAGAGGACCCGAGCACACCGATGGGGCAGCGTGATCTCCCGGCGGCGCGTGGCTGGGGAGCTCCGCAGACCCACGCTGGGCCCCGGAGGGGCGGGGGAGGAGCGGGTCCCTGGCTCACGGGGTCAGAGGAGGGGAGCGGGGGCCCGGGGCAGGAGGAGGCAGCCCAGCAACGTGTGAAGAGGGCAGGCGGCCGGCCCGGAGTCAGGATGGAGCAATGTCCGGGCGAGCCCGGCCTGGGGTTTCCGCTGGTGGTGGCAACGGCCGCGGCACCCTGTCATCCACACCGGCCGTCTCCCTTCACCTGCGCTTCACCCGCCAGCTGCCCGTCAACACCCTTGAAAGGCCGTGGCTAACCACGTCACATGACACCGGAGCCATTAACTATAATAGGAATGATAAGGGGACAACTCTCCCCAAAGGACATGCCACTCCTGACTGTGGATACACTGCCAGCAAACGCAGGACACAGGCAACAGAATGACAGGTCTGGAAGGAAAAGCAGATGCGGCCAGTGCTGTAGTTGTGCTCTTCTCCAACACACCTCTATCAGAAACGAACTCAACACTGGCAGGCAAAACTTTACAAAGCAGATAGTCGACTGCAACAGCACCAATAATCAGCTAAGTGAATCAACATCTATGTTCTGCTCCGTTGGATCGCAGTTGAATAGATGTTCTCAAGATTATGTGGGAGTATTGTGAAGATCAACTACGATGCGGCCCTTAAAAACGCACTTTAAAAATTAAAAGGATAGAAATTATAGATGCATGCTCTTAGATGACAAGATAATTAAACTGGAAATCAATAACAGAAACATAGCTGTAAAATTCTAAACTGCTCAGAGACCATGCAACACCTACAGTAACACCCAAGTCCAAGAGGACAGCTCAGGAGGAGTAAAAAGTACACCTCACACTAAACTAAAATGAAGTATAACTCATCGAAACTGGGGTGACCCAGCAAAAGCAGTGCTGAGCAGGACATTGACAGCAGAGAATACATACGTTAGTGGGGAAGAAAAGAATGTAAAATCAATCACCCAAACCTTCATGATTGGAAGTCAGAAAAAAAGAAGAGAACATTAAATACAGAGTAAACTTGGAGAAGAATTAATAGAATGTAGAGGAGAAATCAATAAAACTGAAAATAAAAAAGTAGTAGAGAAAAATCAACAAAGGAGAGAGCTCATCTTTGAAAAGATCAATAATATTAATACATCTCTAATTGGGCTCGTTAAGAAACACAGAGAGAACACAAGCTACCAGTATCGGAAAGGCAAGGAGGTGGGGGATTCATCGTCAGAGATCTGAGGTGTCGTACGAGGGTGGTAGAGATAAGGAAGAGCAGCTCCTAGCCCAGACGTCCCTCCAGAGCCACGGTCTGCCCGAACTCACGCAAGAAGAAACGGACGCCTTAGAATAGGCCTACACCTTTTTAAAGACATGATCTGTTATAGTCAACGTACCACGTGGAATTATGCCATTTCCTTTTGTCTTTCTTCCCCAGAGTTTTACTCCTGGTGTCACTGTTACTGATTTCGGCACCCTGGGTATTGTGTATGCATTGATCGGAACTAGGGAAGGGAAGGGGAACGTGCAGAGACCAAGGGTAAAAGGCGAACCAAGGCAACAGCAATACTTACCAAACTATATGCCCTAAACCAACTGTACAACTGGGGGGGTATGGGGGAGTGGGGGATGGGGAGAGGGGCAGGCGGGGTGGGGGTGGCAGAGGAGGTGGGGGATGGGGGAGGAGGTAACAAGTTTGATAGGAAATGTACCCACTGCCTTACGAATGGAACTGTAACCCCTCTGTACATCGCTCTGACAATGCATAAAATTAAGAGGGAGAGAAATGGTCATGAGTCAATCGGTGCCTGTGGGGACAGAGGCGGGGGGTCGAGCGAGGCCATTGCGAGGCTCCCCGTCTTGGCAGACTCAGGGCACCCGCTTAGGCAGCAGCCGTGCCGAGCGGGTCTGAGCTGGGGGGCGCCCAGTCACCTCCACGCGGAGCCTGCTCCCTCCGCCCCGGGCCTCCTCCCCCCGGGTGGTCCTCCTCCCCTTCCCTGGGCTCTAGCTTCGTGCTAGCCTGCCAGGGAGACCGGAGCTGGCCTAGGCGCTTGTGCCCTGGGGAAGTCCCGACTCCCCCCTCCCCCGCCTGCCCCCCCCTCCCCCACCCCGGAGCCTCCTGAAGGAGCAGGTATGGCTGCCTCCCCGCGATTAGCCCCTCACCGAAGAACATGCCTCCTTGTGGGCACGCGGGACCCCCGGCTGGCGACGTGGCTGCTCTTGGCTGACTGGGGGTGGAGGTGGGGCCCAGGAGTGAGTCTTTGGTTTGGCTCCCCCCCCCCTCCAGGCCCCGGGCCCGGACTTGAACCAGTTCCCCCCACGACCTGGAGTCTCCCGTCAGCCAGGCACTGCGCCCGTGCCGCCGGGCTCGGCCGCCCCCTGCCCTCCGCACCTGCCTTCCGGGCCCGAGGCCTCCCTCCCCCCGGGCAAGCCCCCGCCTCCCCACGGAGAGGGGCCCGGCTGGCCGCTGCAGACGCTTGCAACCCCCTCCTTCCACCTCCCAGCACCCCGGCCTCGGTCAGGGCCCCCGTGGAACCCGAAATCCCCAGCGGCCTGAGCTCAGCGGCGCAGCGGGGGGCTGTGCGCTCCCCCCCCCCCCCACCCCGGGCTTCTCTTAGGAAGACCGAGGGCTGAGCGCTTAGGAGCCCCTCACGGGAAACCATGGGCTCTTTCTTTCTCCCCTGATGGCGAAGGCCATGGCATCGAACATTTCCCAAGAAGAAAGAGGATAAACCAGGATGTGCAAATGCTGAATTGCCTGTCTCCCCAAGGCGGGGAGAAGCAGGAGACGCCCTGTCTTGCCTCTCCCGGCTCCCAGCGACGCGGGACACAGTGACCGACCCCCACCCCGCGGTTTCCCAGGGGAGGAGCGGAGCCGGGTGCGGGCCGGGCCTGCGTGCTTTGCTGGTCCTCACGCTGTGACCTGTCCCCCTGGCTCTTGGCTGGCTCCGGTTTCCCCTTGCTGGTGCCGGCTCCGCCTGAGTCGTGGGGAGCCAGGCCTCCGGGCGCTGCTCGGTCGCCCCACAAGGCCAGACTGCCTGACGAGTACCGCGAGTTCCAACCTCACGCGGTATGAAAAGCGGGGATGACGGTGCGGGGCGGGGAGACGGGACATCACAGGCGTCCACCACACGCAGCACGCGCCACCCGCACGCAGCTCGCAGCTGGAGTCCCCGCCGCCTGTCACCGTCAGGACGGTCATTCCAGAACAGGTTTGGCTTCTGCATAGAAACAGAACAGGGGAAGCAGAGTCCAACCAAATCACGCTGCTCTGCAGTCTCGTGTGCGTGCATGCGTGCGCGTGCACGCGCGTGCGTGTGAGAGCAGCAACTGGAGACAATAGATATATTTTCTTGCTTTTAAAAGGAATTGTGTGCTTTAATTAAGAAAAAGAGAAAGTTTTCTCTGAGAGTGTTAATTATCTGGCTTGTCATAGGAGGTATTTGTTCCGGTTGACAGGCCGTAATTAATGCGAGAACAGAATGACGCCTTCCCGGGAGAAGACAGGCCGCGTTGGGCGGGGGGGGGGGGGGGGGTCCATTGGCATGCGTCCTGGAGATACACCAGGTGTGGGGGGCCGGGGCCGGGTCCCTCGGGAAGCAGATGTGAGGAAGAGAGAGAGCGACTTCCCCACACGGCTCCCAGGCCGCCCGCAGGGCCGCGCCGTGCCTTACCTCTTGCTGGGGGGATCTAGTCTCTCCCGCAGCTGTCAGCTTTGCAAGGCCAAGAAGAGCAGGAGAGGCCAGCACCTGGGGTCTGTCCCCAGGTCCCGGGGAAGGACGGAGACGGGGTCCATGCTTCCCCCGGCTGTCTCCTAGACGGCTTGCTTTTCTCTCGGGTTCAGGTGTCCTCCTCCGGTTTGCTGTGCTCACGGGAGCACCGTTGTTGGGTTGGATTGCACACGCCCTGTTGGTGTGGGGCCTTCAGAAGCTTTGTGCCCGCGGCACGCGGCAGGGCTGCTGGCCTTTGCGACGTGAGTCCACTAGCAGCCCTCCTGAGTGGTGACTTCCCTGTCCCTGGTGCCTGAATTTCCTTACGACCCGTGATCTGCCCAGGGCGGGATGGGAGCCTGGGTGGTTTCTGAGTCGCGCTGGGGCTGTGCCTCGAGCATCAGCGCACTGAGGGCCGGGACACCCGCTGCCCGACACCGGCCTGACTGCACACGCTCCCTAGCACGAGGCTCACTTCCTAGCTTCTCAGGACAGTCCATCGATCGTGTATCTGCACGGGAGACGTAGACCCAGAAGTCCCACGGCGTCTGCCTCGTCTGCACCAGGCATGGGGCAGGGCGATGACTGAGAGAGACCACCCCGCCTGCGGTCTAGACGGGTCTGTGGGCAGAGTCGGCGTGGGCCGGGCTGTGGTTTCCTTCCCACTCCCGTCTGGGTCCCACTTCACAGAGGAGACGGGAAGGTGTTGCTGCTCCTTTCTCATCACCAGAATTATTTAAAGCCTGTTGTTTGATCTGATTACCACAACCAGCACATTACCACACTTACAGGCACTTACATCAGGCCGATGTTAAATACACTGTCGCGTTTAAGATGGTGTTATGGTAATAGGGTGTCTCGCTGCCTCTCAGCTCATCCGGAAAGGTCTCGGTACTCGATAATATCTCCATTTCAAGGTTAATTAAAAGACAATCATGCTGATTCTCCTTGGAGGGACCTCCCCTGCACACTTGGGCCACCTCGAGTGTCAATTCTGATTATCTATGAGCCTCGTTGCCGGCCCTGCCCGCCCCCCCCCCCCGCCACCCCCCTCCCCCTCCCCCCCCACCCTGCCTCCATCGTCACCCGGCAGCTCTCCTCCAGGCTTAGAGGGAGTTTTGACAAGACACAGGTTCCAACAAATTTTATACAGTTCATAATGTAGGGAGATCACCGCCTCCGAAAAACATGTCTTAAATATTAAGGTGCCGAAGAATACGTTTGAAATGTACAAGGAGGCATAAAATAATTATCTCCTCAAGGTAACATTAGCATGACATGGGCTTAAATTGAACCAAAGAGGAGGCTTGGCGCCCCCAGGAGCCGGGGCTCCCCAGCTGGGTTCTCCCGGAGGCCCAGGGACTCCTGCAGCCTTGCGCGCTCCTCTCTCTCTCTCTCTCTCTCTCTTTCCCGGTGTCACTTCGGAACCTTAGAACACGGGTTCTACCGTCTTCGATACCGAGTGATTACCCCGTGAGCCCCACCCCGCACCCAAGGCCTGCTGGAGTCCAGTTTCTCCTGAAGGGTTGCAAGGCTGGCGGGCGCCCTGGGGAGGGGGGCCGTGCACCTGCTGCCGGGTCCGCCGGCCTCCACCGGCCGTCCACGCAAGCCGGTACAGCACAGCGAGACCCGGCCTGCTCCGCGCATGGGGGCCGAGGGCCTCCCCACCGCTGTGCCACGAGGGAAAACGCTCTGCGCCTCCTCAATAGTGACGCCCACGACCTCTGCAAGGCTGCGCGGACTCCGCGGTTCCCAGAACACGACTTGCGCCTGCTGCACCTGCTGCACCTGCTGCACCCGCGCGGGTGGTCTAGAAGGATTCAGGGATCCACAGACCTCACACTCTTATCGGGGCAGGGGCTGGTGCGGGAGGGGGAGGGGGAGCCAGCCCCGAGGCCGTGCGTGGCCTTCCGGGGGTACAGGTGGCAGGAGGTGGCGGCGAGATGGCAGCCCCTCCCCGCAGCGCAAGGGGAGCGGAGCACAGCGCTAACGGAGCGAGGAGCGATGAGCGTCCATCAGGAGCAGCGCAGGTGCACGCGGCTGAGGGAGTCAGGGCAACGCGGGAGGGATGGCCCCGCCCACGCCCCGCCCACGCCGGCGGAGGCCACGCCCCGCAGGGAGCAGCCACGCCTACCAATGACACGCCGGCCCCGCCCATGCCATGGCTCTGCCGGCGGTGGCCACGCCCACACTGGGTGAAGCCACGCCCACCAATGGCACACTGGCCCCGCCTCTCGGGCAGCCGAGTCTCGGGGTGGGCCTGTGGCTGGGGCTCCTTCCCCTCCCCTTGGGTCAGTCGGGGTGGCCTGGCTCTGCTGTGGGCGGAGCCTCCGCTCTGAGGGTCCCTCACTCAGCTCCTCCGGGACCCACTGGGGAACCCTGCCCGTCCGGGAAGCCCCTGTCCACGGGGTGCCTCTGGGGTCCCCGAGGCCTCCACGGGGCCCCACGAGTGAGGGGAAAGCACGCGTGTGCAGGCCGGTCCGTGGCTTCCACCCCCACCGGCAGCACCGCGAGGGTGGCGGGGGGAGGTCTTTCCCAGGGGCCCCGGGGTCGCGGCTTAGGGGTGGCCTCACACCCGCAGGCTCTTCCAGGAGACAGCGGACTGCAGGTGGCAGCGCCCGTTCCACTCTCGCCCTCCACCCACCCACGGCGGCCATTCTCCACACCGTTGGGGGGGGGGAGCAGGGAGCCGGGGCTGAGCACGGGGTGGGAGCCCTGGCCCCTTCTCCCCGGGGGGCCGGCCCTGTGCAGAGCCGGGACGCCAAGGGCGGGGATGGAGTTCGGGTGCGGCCCCCCCAGGCTTTCCGTTTGGATTCTGGGCTCCTGACGGAAACGTTGACCATGGCGTTCGTGGGACCTCCTCCTGCGGGCGGCAGAGAGCCCCGGGGGATCACAGAGTCACCCGGAGCGCAGAGCTTTGTGGCAGCCGGTGAGGATGCAAGGGGAGAGGATGCGCCAACGCGGCATTGCAGGGCGGGGTGGCCGGCCACCCGGGCTGCCTCTGCCGGGAAGGAGGAGCGGGGTCCACCCCGCAGGAGGGACCGCGGCCCGCCCGCCACCGGCTCGCTCTTGCGAGTGCAGGGACAAGATAGCGGCTTCTGCCCACCGTTTTCAGAAGATGCTCTGCGACACAAGAATCTTTTTGCCGTTTCCATGGAGATGGATCTTAATTATAGGAAGTGCCTGGGCGCACGCTGGCCAGCAGCTACTTCGTACACAAACACCGGGTGCCATGGGGCCGGGGCTCTACTGCTTGCTTTTCTGGCGGAGCTCGCCGCCTCCGACCAGACCCGGCTCTGGCCATCGACTCCCCCACCACGGCCCGGACTCCCCACGGCCTCCTCGGCCCCCCACGGCCTCCTCGACCCCCCACGGCCTCCTTGGCCCCCCACGGCCTCTTCGACCCCCCACGGCCTCCTCGGCCCCCCACGGGCTCCTCGACCCCCCACGGCCTCGGCTCTCCACGGCCTCGGTTCTCCCATGGCCAGGGTGCCCCAGGCTCCCGGTGGAGGCCGGGCGGCGTTAGAGCCGTCCAGCCGTGCTTCATGCAGAGGTGGCTCTGCTTGCCCGGCCCCGGTGGTCTTCTCGTCTCCCGGTCCCTGGAGCGGAGCGCCCGGCACGCTGGCTCCTCTCTCAGAAAGAGCACGCTAAGTAAGTGCCCGTGTGTGGCCTCCAGGGACCCTCCCTCCAGGCCACAAGGTCCCCTCCAGGCCACACGCGCAGGGGCCCCCCGCGCCAGCCTGCTCCACGCGGGGCTCGCGTCAGCTCCTTCTCGCGTGTGTGAGGTGGCGGCGGGGGAAGCGCCACACGTCAACCCAGGGCTTCCCGCCAGCATGGTTCTCTGGGTCGCGGCTGGCATTCGACGACGTGCGTGGCTTGGCTTTGTGCGGGCGTCCTGCAGACTCCTCTCTTGGAGCTGGCCTTGTGCCACCAGCCTCTGGGGCTGTGTTTCGTGAGGGGCTAGGAGGACAGGAGCGGCCCCCCGGCACCAGACCCCGGCCCCACGTCGTCGGGCGAAGGCGTGGAACACGCCTCGGCGTTGAACACCATCGGGTGATGTCCAGCCTAGCTCTCAGGCTGGCCACGCCCCCCTGCTACCAAACGCAACGATTGCCCAGCCCCGTGACACGTGTGCAGGTGCGCTGCGATGGAGTCCCTGCCGCGAACTCAGCACGGTCAGCGCTGGTAGTATTGTGGGGCGCAGCCCAGGTCGGGGGGGCCCTGGGACAGCACTGCCAGCCCGGGAGGGCTTCCAGAGAGACCCTCTGGGCGTGCTATTCCTGGCTGGGGGGACGGGACGAACATCCGATTCCTAGTGGGTGTGTGGAGGGGGTCCCTGCAGGTGATCAGGACAGTGGGGTGTAGAGGGGGTCCCCGCAGGTGAGCAGGACAGTGGCGTGTGGAGGGGGTCCCCACAGGTGTGCAGGACAGTAGGGTGTGGAGGGGGTCCCCACAGGTGCAGGACAGTGGTGTGTGGAGGGGGTCCCCACAGGTGAGCAGGACAGTGGGGTGTGCAAGAGGTCCCCGCAGGTGATCAGGACAGTGGGGTGTGGAGGGGGTCCCCGCAGGTGTGCAGGACAGTGGGGTGTGGAGGGGGTCCCTGCAGATGATCAGGACAGTGGGGGGTGTGGAGGGGGTCCCCACAGGTGTGCAGGACAGTGGGGTGTGGAGGGGCTCCCCGCAGGTGAGCAGGACAGTGGGGTGTGGAGGGGGTCCCCGCAGGTGATCAGGACAGTGGGGGGTGTGGAGGGGGTCCCCGCAGGTGAGCAGGACAGTGGGGTGTGCAGGGGGTCCCCGCAGGTGTGCAGGACAGTGGGGTGTGGAGGGAGTCCCCGCAGGTGATCAGGACAGTGGGGTGTGGAGGGGGTCCCCACAGGTGTGCAGGACAGTGGGGTGTGGAGGGGTCCCCACAGGTGTGCAGGACAGTGGGGTGTGGAGGGGGTCCCCGCAGGTGAGCAGGACAGTGGGGTGTGGAGGGGGTCCCCGCAGGTGAGCAGCATGCGTGGCAGTGGGTGGAGTTCGGTGCCTGAGGGTCAGGCAGGGGCTGGACCTGAGCAGGGCTCCCGACGGCTTCTTGTTGGCGTCAGTTCCCCGAGTTGCTTCCTGGGGGAAGGGCAGGCCTCACCGGGACCGTCTTCTCAGGTGCTGGACCAGCACCGTGGTGGCCGTGGCCGGACGCTCCCTCAGTGCCCGGGAGCGCAGCCTGCCTGCACACCTGCTTCCGGGAGCCCCGAGCGCATGGTCAGACGCACTGAGCCGCTTCCAGGGGGCCACGGGGGTGTGGCTAGGGTTGGGGGACAGAGAACCCCGTCCGTATGCATCGCACTGCCCTGACAGCTCTTCCTGACGCTCAGCGTGGACGAGAGCCAGACTTGCCCCACGCAGCCCGCGACGGAGACTCCAGAGGCAGCCTGCTGCCGGCGCTGCCCCCGCCCAGCGCCACCGCTGACCCCCCGCCCCGCCCCCCGCCGGCTGTCCAGGGGTTGCCCCAGTGTCTTCCCACACCGCCAACCGGGCCTGGCATGAGCCAGCTCTCTGAGGGGGGCCGGAGGGGAGCCGCCCCCCCGACCGTGAGTTGTGTGCTTTCTCTGAGTCCGGCTTAACTCTGGCTAGCTCGGTGGGAGTTCACAGCGGCCGGCACAGTCTCCCGCCATGACTTCGAGGAAGCGCCTGTTCAAGGCCCACCGCCTTCATGCGCGCACCTGGCGCTGCCCCTCTCCCGTTTGGTGTGTGTCTATTTAAATCACATGCGCTTGGCACTCATTTCCTGCCGTGCTGCTTCTCACTGTGGACAGGAGAAGCTGATGTGCGGTATGCTCCAAAGAAACAGATGTTACTTGAGTCGATGAACTAGCAGAGAAGGCGCTTCAGCAGGTGAAATCCTTTCTGAGGTATCTCAACCAAAAATCATGGCCATGCAGCCAAACAGGAGTTCGAGACACCCCATATATTCTTAGTGTAAATACTCACACATGCTACGTGAGGTGCGCCCATACTGAGAAATCACTTGCTGTTCATCTGAGATTCGTGGTCATCTGGAGAGACCCCGCGGCGTCTGGTAGCTCCACGCCACGGCCGTGCGGCCCGGCGCCACTTAGGGTTTTGGAGGAAGCCGGGCTTCCACGTTTGCACGGCAGTCGGAGATGGCAGCGCGGGCAGCACGCTTCGTCCCGTGCTCCTCTGGTCTCTGCTCGATCCACTGCTCACCGTCCACCTCCCAGGAGACGCCGCGGGAAGCGAAGACCCCGCGGAGGCGGCGGAGCCGAGTCCACCGTCGCAGCCGCCCGCGGAGCCAGGATCCCAGAACCCTCGGCGGGCTCAGTGGACCTCCGGCCCAACCCACTCGGTTCCGTCGAGGGACGACCGGAGGGAAGACACCCCGACCGCCATGGGAGACGAGGGCTGGCGTGTGCGGGCCCAGCGCTGTCCTCCCCCGCGAGGCCCTCGCCGTCCGCGCTCCGGGAACAGCTGGGCGTGCGGGGCGGCGGCACGCGGGGTGGATCCGGCCCCTCGGCTCCCGATAATGGGATGAACGCAACAGGCTTGATTAATCCTGGAGACTCCGCGGGCATTCAATCTTAGCAAATGTTTAGGCAACAATCTCATTATGTGTTTATGTCTTCGACATGATAGGCAAGGAATGAAATCAAGCCATAAAATCAATTATTCTGCAGAAATTGTCATATAAGACAAAACATCATCAGGAGACGCAAGCAGTGATGATTAGAGCTTCATTTACCCTGTGCTGATGGTGGCCCTGAATCTCGCCCTGAGTCACACACGGAGACTTCCGGCTGCAAGTCACAGCCCGGGACGGCGAAGAGGAACACGAGGGAAGTTCTTCAAACACAGCCGCCCTGTGACCTGCCCCCTCCCCCACCACAGCCGCCCTGTGACCCGCCCCCTCCCCCACCACAGCCGCCCTCTGACCCGCCCCCTCCCCCACCACAGCCGCCCTCTGACCCGCCCCCTCCCCAACCACAGCTGGCCTGTGACCCGCCCCCTCCCCCACCACAGCTGGCCTGTGACCCGCCCCCTCCCCCACCACAGCTGGCCTGTGACCCGCCCCCTCCCCCACCACAGCTGGCCTGTGACCCGCCCCCTCCCCCACCACAGCTGGCCTGTGACCCGCCCCCTCCCCCGCCACAGCTGGCCTGTGACCCGCCCCCTCCCCCACCACAGCTGGCCTGTGACCTGCCCCCTCCCCCACCACAGCTGGCCTGTGACCCGCCCCCTCCCCCGCCACAGCCGCCCTGTGACCCGCCCCCTCCCCCACCACAGCCGCCCTGTGACCCTCCCCCTCCCCCACCACAGCTGCCCTCTGACCCTCCCCCTCCCCCACCACAGCTGCCCTCTGACACTCCCCCTCCCCATCATCTCCCCCTCTGTGACCCTCTCCCCGCCCCCTGCCGCCCTCCCCTAGGCTATTTGTTCTTTCTCTCCGTGTCCCCCCGTGCCCCCGTCTCTCCCCTCCTCTCCTCTATCTCTCCCCCTCTCTAAGTCGATGTAAGCAATGCCCCGGCACTGTGCGCCGCTGTGCGCGCTCTCTGCTTCGTGGGGTGGAACGTGCTCCCCGCCAGCTTCACAAGCTCTTCTCATGGACGTCTTGCCTGGGCTGGCCTTACACGGCAGACCCCGTCTCCTCCTCCTCCTCCCACGCCAAGGAGTGGCCATGATGGGCAGAAGAGGGCCTCCTCGCCGAGGGTCGTTTTGGCTCTGACGCCAGGACTCAGCCTGCAGCGCAGACTGGATGAGAACCCAGAGCTCGCCGGCTTCCAGACACGCCGATGTCCTCCCCGCTCCGTCCGGCATGACCTCCCTGTCAAGGTCGGCGACTTCACCTTGACTCTGGCCGGGCACAGGCCTTGTGAGGAGGCAGGAATCTGATCCAATGCCAAGGATTCATCCCGGTCCCGGGTCCCACGCCGCTCCGGCTTCCCCTCCCCCGGCCCCTCCCGAGCCACGCCGTGCCTTCCGGAAGGAAATGGCAAGATACCCGCTGAAAAAAGACAGAAAAAGGATCCTCAAGCCAAACGGGTAAATAGCTAGAGCCACTTCCTTAATGTCGGTCTGTTTCCACGTACTACCCAATGAAACAGAAATCACCGACTGCCTGTCTCAAGTGACTGTATTAGTGAATAAAATAGTCTTCTTCCTTCCATATAGCCTAAGTTTTTCACCAGTAGATGAGACCTAAGAGGCCGGGAAAGCTTTCTAGCCTGACCCTGCTGCTCTGCGCCTTCCAGACTCCCGCCGTCGCCTGCTCCTTCCTTCCCTTATGGCTTGGAGGCTCCATCACCAGGCGGTGTCCGCGTGCTCTTGCAAACTCTGATTCTGCTCTTCCCCAGTGGCAGGCCAGCCCGCCTGTCCCTCCGTCACCCACAGCGCCCGCAATGTCCCACGTCACACAGCAGATATTCAACACCTACCCTGGGGATGAATGAGGGAGGGATGGCTGGGTCTTTGCACAGTTGTGATATTGGGGCTTATGAATGAATGGATGAGGTTAATACAAAAAAAGGCCATGTGTTGCACTGAAATTGCTTCGTGGTCCTTCTGGGTCCAGAGACTCTTTATCTATAGACATTGTGTCTACAAATCCGTATCTGCCAAGCCAGGCTCTTCGGTGAATGACTTGCCAGGTTTCCCCGTCAGCCTTCAGGATTCTGAAGGAATCAGAGACCATTTGAAATAAGAAAGAAGATGATTTCCTCGTCGAGAGCTGCACTCACGGAACAGCAGGGAAGTGGAGGCGAAAACCTCCCTCCTCGTAGAGCCGATGCAGCTCAGACCCATGAGGGCCTGCAGTCGTCTGTGTTTTCTGAACCCATAAAGAACAGAGACACCGCTCGCATTAGAATCGTGGAATGCGCTCTAAACTCCATGCCAGTGCCAGGCATCTCATTTAAGAATTATTTCTCAATTTTATGTCTCGCATCTTGCTTCTGCCTCTTTCTGCTTATTAGATTCCTCCCTTCCTTTGCTGTACCTAGTTTGTCTCCCTCCCTCTTCCTACAATCCCCCACCCACGCTCCACTTCTCTTTCTTCTTCTCTCCATAATAAACAGGAGGGCCCCTCTTGACGGACGGCTGTGGTTGCTGGTGAGTTGGTGGCAGGTCACGTGGCTGGACACTGCCCCCTTCAGAGCTGGGGTACAGAATGTGGTGCCTCTGGCTTTGGGTCGGGTTTAGGAACAGCCACAGGCGTGAGGTCCGTCTGCAGAGGTCTCTGGGAATCGGAGTGCTGTACCGGCTGACAAATAGCCGGTCGGAGTCCCTGCTTCCCCAGCCTTTGCTCCCAGACCAGCTTCTCTCTCTCTCTCTCTCTCTCTCTCTCTCTCTGCGAATCCATGTTTCTCTCTATTTCAGCCCACCAGGGTGACTGAGACACGGGAGCACGGTGGGGGTGGGGAAGTAAAGGAAGCCACATCAGTAGACCGCCAAAGAGAGCGGTGTGGCAAGGTGGGACACAGATGCAGTGGGGGGGGGGAGAGGGATGAGGGCTCATTGGAGGGTGGGAACAGCCCAGGAGACCTCTGTGTCCCTGCAGGCTGGAGACCTCCCTCCACCACCCAGACACCGTGGGGTGGCCGGCCGGGGACTCTGGCCTGCAGGAGCCCACTGCACTAACGGCCTGTCTGGGGGCCTCCTGGGAGAAGACACACAGACGTCTTGGTCTACATCGACCCCCTCTGTCCCTCACAGGCAGCTCCACAGAACCCCTCTGCAAACAAAGTAACCTTCAATGAAACCTGGAAGCCAGAAAATGTAATCTGCCATTAAACCCACAGCTCAAAGCAGGCACGAGCCTGAGTGCTGACATGAGCAGAGCCCCCACCTGCTGACATGAAAGCTGTCCCTAAGAGCCAGGCTCCGAACACCACAGGCCCACAGACACGAAGGTCAGCCCTAGCTACGCTGCGAAAGGCCGCAGCTAAAACAAAAATAAGCTGTGAACGTGACAACTATATCCACAATCAAAGTGAAATCACCTGGCCTACCAAGAACTAGGAGAAATCGGTTTGAATAAAAAGGAAGAAAATTAACAGATGCCGATACCAAAGTATGTTTGAGTTGGAAGTCTCTTACAGGATTTCAAAGTAGTTGTCATAAAAGTGTTTCAATCGTCAATTACAAATTCTCCTAAAGCAAATGGAAAATCCAATCGAAAAACAAGACCTCAAGAAAGAAATAGAATTACAGGCTCATACCTATAATCTTAGCTTCTTATGAGAAATCGGTTGGGAGGACACAGTTCCAGATCTGCACTAGAAAAATGTTCATGAGACCCTATCTCACCCAATAAGGTCCTGTGCCATGCTCCTGTCATCCCAGCTATACAGGAAGTATAAACAGGGGACGGTGGTCTAGGCCAGCCTTCATAACCTACTTAAAACATCAAAGCAGAAAAGACCACAGGTGGCTCAAGTGGCGGAGTGCCTGCCAAGCAGACATGCAGCCGAGATTTCAAACCCCACTACCACAAAAAAAGGCACAAGGAAGTTGTAAATAAATAATCAGATAGAAATAGTAGAACCGAAATCCATAAAGACTTGCTTGCCAGGGTGTGGGTGGCACGGAGCCCAGCAGAGCCTGGGAAATCCCAAAGCTGTGGACTCCATGCACAGCAGAGGGAAAAAGAACTGCAAGCAAGGAAGAGCCTCAGGGACCTGTGCACCAAGGATCAAATCACCAATCACCGGCACTCGCTTGGGCTGAGGGAGGGGCTCACAGGGCAGAGCGGTGGAGGAAGGAAAGCGTGGTGAGACACACCTCACAGCAAGAAGAAGGGCAACGCCCAGAAATGACAACCCCATCTCAAAATGAAACTTGGGCATCTCATAATGGAATTTCTGGAAGCTAGCAACAAGGTAGATGTCCAGAAATAACACCTTTTCTTCTTCTGGGAAACCAACCTTCAGGAACCCAGGGGCCAAATAGGGCCATCTCAGATGAAGGGACACAGAAACAGGTCATTGCTAGCGGGCGTACGGCGTACGCTTACAGGTTGGTTGAATGGAGTTCTTCCGACAGAAGAGGCATGGTGAATGAGCAGGTGACAAACAACAGGAAGGCACAGCAAGTCACGGGACAAGTGGCCTTCGTGGGTCATGGGGACAGTTGCGGTAGAATCACGTCACTGCCAGGCACTCAAGACCAGCACACGTGGTTGGTGACTTCCACGTCTGCCAGTCCAATGTCTGACCACTCCTGGTGCCACTGGGTACCTGAGGCTGGCCTCGTGAGCCCGTGGTAAGTTCATCCGCTCACAAAGTCAAGGAGGCACCCAGCCTCACACCTTAACCGGAAAAGCACCTGGCTCGCAACCCTCCCCGTCAACGAGAAATCCAGAAAACATTCTGAAAAGCCACAAGATAAAAATCTTTGACATCTTCTGCAACAACAACAAAAAAAATCTACAAAAGGAAAAAGTGTGCACACGAAACTCATGAAAGTGATTTTCTTTAATCAACAAAGGAGATCATGAAAAGGCGTGCTACAGACTGAGAGAAACATTTACAATCGCCCATCTGACAAAGGACTAGAGTCTAGGATTTATGAATAATTCTCAAATTTCAGCAGTTAAAAGGAATCCAATTATGAAATGGACAAAATCCAGAGACATTTCACTGTGGAGAATGTGCAGTGGCCACGCACACACATGCAAAAAACCCCGCAGGTATTGAGAGACCTGAGAGATGCAGACGAAGCCAGCAGTGCCGGGCCACGGCCTGCCTCTCGATCCAGCCTGATTCCAGGAGACAGTGCCGGGCGGCGTTAGGGAGGCTCGGGGAACAGGCCCCTCACGGGGTAGTGGTGGGAATGCAGGGCCACTATTCCCCAGAGCAATATGGTGGCTTCTGATAAACCAGACCTTCCACTGCCTTGCAGAGCATTTGTCCCAGAAAAGGGAAACTCATGCTCACATCAAGAGCTCTGCGTGAATGATGGTGGACGAGTTACCTATGTAATAATCATAAGCTTGATGACTCCCTGTCTCCCATACCAGAGCATGGTGCCTGCACGGCCTGGCCTGGCCATCTTCCCCTCCCTGTATAGTCTCACCTCCCCTGGATACCCCTTCTGTGGTGTGAACGCCCCCTCTGTGGTGGAAACACCCCTCCTGTGGTGTGACCATCCCTCCTGTGGTGGGAACGCCCCTCCTGTGGTGTGACCATCCCTCCTGTGGTGTGAACGCCCCTCCTGTAGTGTGAATGCTCCTCCTGTGGTGGGAACGCCCCTCCTGTGGTGGGAACGCCCCTGCCTGTAAACACCCTATGTTGTGAATGCCCCTCCTGTGGTGTGAACACCTCTGCTGTGGTGTGACCGCCCCAGCTGTGGTGTGAACGCCCCTGCTGTAGTGTGAAAACCCCTGCTCTGGTGTGAATGCCCCAACTGTGGCGTGAATGCCCCTCCTGTGGTGTGAACACCCCTCCTGTGGTGTGACCATCTCAGCTGTGGTGCGAATACCTCTACTGTGGTGTGAATGCTCCTCCTGTGGTGGGAACGCCCCTCCTGTGGTGTGACCATCTCAGCTGTGGTGCGAATACCTCTACTGTGGCGTGAATGCCCCTCCTGTGGTGTGAAAATCTCTGCTGTGGTGTGGCCATGCCAGCTGTGGTGTGAAAGCCTCTGCTGTAGTGTGAAAGCCCCTGCTCCGGTGTGAATGCCCCTTCTCTGGTGTGAACATGCTTTGCTCCCCCAGACGTGCCCTGACCGGGGGTTGCCGCCGTGGTTTCCAGTGCCATTGCCATTGGCAGGCGGCTGGGCGGAAGGCAGCTTGGTCCTGTGAGGGACTCGGTGCTACCCGGGACTGGTTAGCAGCCAGGAGAGTGCATTGTCCTACGGTGATGCCGCCCTTTCTGTCCTTCACACTTTCATTTGTCTTTTCCATCTCCACAGGAGTTGAAGCCGCCCAAGGCTGTACCAGCACCACAGTCGTGACCTCCAGCCTCCAGATCTGTGAGCGAAACCAGCCTTTCTCCACCGGAAGTCATCCAGTCGTAGGTACTTTTTCAAAAACAATGGGCCAACCCCACCCTTAGCCCCCTTGCTTCCTGGACATTTACACTGCTTTCCTTGCCTGGGCTTCTCCTCCCTCAAACAACACAGGCCTTGCTCGCTCCCATGGCTTCAAGCCACGAATCGATGCCATGGGAGAGACCACGTATTGCTACCCCATACCCCATTCCCATATCCCCTACCCCATCAGCGTTCCTGACCTCCTTCCTGGGAGTATTTCATCTCCCTCCTGACACCGACAGCCATGTGCACAGGAACATCCCTTCTTCCCCCTCCTTCCCTCCCTCCTTCCTTCCTCCCTCCCTGCCTCCCTCCCTCTCTCCCTCCTTCTCTCCTCCTGTCCCTCTCTCCTAATTCTAGATCCTCGGAACCTAGGTGTGGGGCAGGGCTGTAGCGTGTGACCAGGGAATGCTTGTTGAGGGGCAGGATACAGGGAGCTAATTCTTGGGGTGATTGGCTGTGTTGAGTCTCTGCAGCTACCCCTGCAGGAAGACAATGTCTGATGAAAAGAAGAGGAACGGGAGCTCATGGCAGTCAGGAGGCTGGAAGTGAGAGATTCCATATGCAATAACAGACTGGACGGGGCAAGTTATTGGCCCAGGTGGATGGAAAAGTCAGAGGGCAGGGAAGGATGAATGGAAGTCTTTTGGAGAAATCAAAACCCGATTCTGAACCCCCTCCGTGTGGATTCTTTTGAATGTTCACCTACGTTTGGAGTGACCTCAGAGTGAACTGCAGGTTTGCTCCAGTTGGTGTGATTCATGAGATACTTGGAAGAATAAAAATCTAAAGTGGATCCAGCAGCTCAGAGCTCAAAATCGTAAAATAAAGAATGATGGAAGGCAAGCAGACAAGGTGAGGAAGCGTACTCAGACCACCCGATGACAGTGCAAATCGCAAAACCCATGAAGAACGTGAACCTGCGAAGCAGACATCATAAGTCAGTCTGCAAAAAGACCAAACAGAGCTTCTAGAAGAATCATTCACACACACACACACACACACACACACACACACACACACACACACACGGAAACAATCAATTATATCAACCAGTAGATTAGATACAGCTAAGAGGAAATTGATAGACTGAAAGATAAACCCCCAGAAATTAAGCAAGAGGCCTAAAGTCTTGATTTGAAAATGTCTTTCTTTTTCCTCCATCCCACTGAATTAAAGTTCAGACGGCTGCACAGAGACTTGGGTGTGTGTATGAACACATTTTCTACAACAGACTTGTGCCAGTGTCCTTTATTCTCCTGTTATCTGCATGTATGTAAACCTGGGGTGATTGCGGCAGACCAGTGTTGATTTGGGGATGCAAAATAGAGAAACGAACAGGGAGTGCCAGGAGACAGCATCATGGGTGTATTGTTGAGGAACAGATCTGGCCCTGCAAGTCAGCAGGAAGAATGGAAGCTACTGTAGTGTTGGTCCCACAGACTTTACCATATGAAGTAAGGGTAGGATGGATACCCAAGCCAGTTCTGTTGAGTAGAGTTATTATGTTTCTGTGTTCACCCATCTGTGAATCAAGATCACATTGTCCTAATCACTGCAGGCTCATAATAATTATTGATGACTGGTAGTTCAATGCAGGCCATAAATAAGGGAATGGCTGACATGGCACATGCCTGTAGTCCTAGCTACTCAGGAGGCAGAAATAGGAAAAGAGAGCAGTCCAGGCAGAAGCAGAAGATCGCCATCCCACACAAACTAAAGCTCAAAGGGTCTCAGGTGTGGCGCAAGTGGTAGAGCCCTGTCCAGCGAACCCAGGTCCTCAGCTCACGGGGCAGTACGACCGCAAACATCTTTTAAGGAGATGGCCAAAATCAAATAAGGCAAAAATCTTATCTAATGCGGAAAATCAACCGGTGGATATGGACATACTTACTATTCCGCGCACTTCTGTTAGAAAGACTGTGTAATGGGGGAGGAAAGATTTCAGATGTGCACAGAGAGACGCTGGAATCACTGAGTGCGGCTCCTAAGGTACAAGCGGAGCGGTCCTGATCCCAGAGCCTGCAATCGGAGAAGCCCCCGCCCAGAAGAGGGCGCGGGGGGGGGGGCGGGGGGACCTGGCCTCGTGCAGCGGGGCTCAGGCAAGGCGAGCTCGTTGGTACCGGTGTCTCGGGCTGCGTGGGGAACGTGTAGAGGAAATAGACGTGAATGTTGCGCGTAGACTTGGCTCCCATCCTGAAATGTTCTAGGATAGCTATGGGAACATTGGAAAAAATCGGACATTCAAACCATTTCTGTTCCCATGCACTTGGGGGGCGGTGAGCAGGTCTCCTTCGGTGCCCCCCAGCTTCCTGGGTCTGTATTCTTGTGCGTGTTCGCTGACCTCTTCCAGAAGCCGCCTCAGTGAGCTGTCCTTGTCTTCCTCTTGGCTTCGAGGTGACCCTGTGCTGGGGGTGCCGCCTTCTGCCCAGCCCGGCGGGTCGCGTGCGCGGCCCCTGCGCTGGGGATGTATTCATCCCAAACAAATGGACGCACGACAAAAGTACACACGGCTCTTCATATATATGCACAGGAGAGCGGCCCTGGAAACGCCTTCTGCGGGGACCCGGAGGCTCAGAGAGGCTGACGGGGAAATCGGGCCTGCTCCCCGCGGACCCGGAGGGGACAAACCCGAGCTGACCGGGGCGCGGCTTGCTGAGCACAGCGCCACCCTCCCCGGCTTCGGCGCTCCCTGTCCTGCGGAGGATCTTGAGAAGGTCTGAGTCCCTTCCCGAAGCCTCACCAACTGCTCTTCCTCCCGGGACCTCCGGCAGCATGGAGGCGGGAGGGGAGGGTTGCTGAGCTCACTGGAGCTGTTTGTGGGGGGGGGGGGAGGGCGCAGGAGAGAGGGGGTACGGGAGGACAGCGTGTCCACAGTGCCAAGGGCTCGGAGGAAAGGCGCCTCCCTTCTGCT
Organism: Perognathus longimembris pacificus; assembly: GCF_023159225.1. Classification (NCBI taxonomy): domain Eukaryota; kingdom Metazoa; phylum Chordata; class Mammalia; order Rodentia; family Heteromyidae; genus Perognathus; species Perognathus longimembris. The sequence goes on along the minus strand of NC_063161.1, from coordinate 2,126,057 downwards.
GCCTTTCAAGCCCATAAAGTTTTGTCCTCCTAAGTTGAGAGAGAAAGGGAGTCTGTGATTTATTGGAGAAGGTTCTCTGAAGCATCTCTCACAGGTAGCCAGGGGCTGACCTGTTGGGAAGATGGATGAGCCACCGGAGTCATAAAGATTTCTAAGTGACACTTTGGTGAGAGCCGCTTTCGGGGGGTCATTGCCGCTGAATTGCCACTGCAAACTCACCGGCACCCTGCTCCCACAGGAAAGCCGGCGGCAGAAGAGCCAGCCGGGGCCACGCGCCACGGAGACTGTCATTTCTCCAGGTCCCTGGGGCAGGGGAAGCAGCCGCCTGGCCTCCCCGATTCGTAATTGGCTGGGTGTCGGGGGCAGGGGAGCTGGGTCGCCGGGCGGCTGTGGGAATGAGGCCCGTGGGCTCCGGCCTCCTCTCCCGGGGCCTCCGCCTCGCGTCCGGCCTCACGCGGGGTGCGGATGTCATCTGATGTCGCCGCCACTCCGTGGGTGCAGAGTCGAGGCTGAAGAAATCCACTTGGGGTCTCTGTCCGTGGCCTATCGGGGTTGAAATGAGTCGTCGCTGGTTAAGTGCCTCCAGGCAACTCAAATCTGTTATTTTGTGGTACTGTAGGTCAGACTGGGCTACAGCCCCGGTCTCCCCAGGGCTGGCTGAGCTGCTTCCGGAGGATCCAGGAGCATCCGCGAGCTCTCCGTTCCCACGCTCCGGAGGCCCCTGCACTCCGCGGCCTGTGGCTCTTCTTTCTTCCTCAAAGACAGCAGCCATGCTGCCCGGCAGTCCCCGGCTCTCTCCTCTCCCCCACACCCCTGTGGGTCCACGGGCTACCCGGACAATGCCGGCTCCTTGTCCTGCTCTAAGATCAGTGATGAAGGAACTTAACCTCCACGGGCGTCCTGGACGCCTTGGGATCTACGCAGGCGCAGGAATGGGGGTGCAGACCTCTTGGCTCCCCAAGAACATGTCTAGCCTGCCTCCCTGGAAGTTTTAACTCCAAACCGCGGCTCTTTCCACCTTCACAAAGCCTCCCACGTCGTCCGGAGCGCTCCTTTCCCGAAGGGCCTGCTCCGTGCCGGGATCCCGGGGATTCTTGCTGAGCCACCGGATCCGTTCTGCAAGCCTGAAATCGGGCAAGCAATCACACGCCCAGAAGTGGTCATCCGGACAAGGTCACCATCCGGCCAACAGGAGGACCGAGGACACCCGCCACTCGGAGGCCCTCCGAAGTGAGGCGTGACTCCTGCTGGAGCTGATGAAGCGTGGCTTGCTTTGCTGTCACCAGAGCACTTGCGACTTAATTGGCAGTCGGTGATAATGCGGCGCGGTGAGGGCGATGTCCTTGTCTGTGTGGCTTGCAGCTGCCCCCAGGCCTACAAGGACAAGGGGGACGAAGAGGCACTCAGGAAGTGTTGGTTAAAAAGGCCGACCTCAACGGATGAAAGAATGAATGCGGTCATGGGTGAATAAATGTACTGGTTGATACATGTATGAGTTAATATATATTAATGGATGAATGAATGGTACAGGAGTGAATGCATGCATTGTGGTGTGGATAAACATTCAATGAAGTATATTATTCTTTTTTAAAAAAATCATCCTCCAATGGTGGTCCTGCAGGGGTTCCACATACCATGTCGGTTCGTGAGCACAATGCTCTCGGTCGATGTCTCCTCTTCCATCCTCCCCTCCCGTCTCTCCCAGTCCGCCCTTCCCCTGCTTGCCCTGCTCCATTTTCCAAGCAGACGTTGAACGCCATGACTGCACTGGCCACGCGTCCTCTCTCCAGCCCTCTGCCACCTCTCCCTGTCCTCACCCCGGCTTCTGGGTAGTCATTTGCTACACTGTTAGTTGTTCAAAAATTACACTTTGATGGAACCAATTTTCATTCTTTTATGTGAATAGAAAGTTTTGGGAGTTACTAAGTAGGTATAATAATAGAGGATCGGCCTGAGGGCAGCATGGAGAAGTCTCCTGACGAGTAAACCATTCTCTTCTCCCCTGGTGCCCCAGCCAGGAAGCAGGAAGCCTGACCCCGGCGCGGAGCCTGGGCTGTGGCGGCCGCTGGGCCTCCGGCCATGGTGCTCCAACAGGAAGAAGGCAGGTCACCCGTGTCCCCTGTCCAGGACTCTCGGCATACATAGTCCGTGTTCTCCAGAATGAAGACCCACCCAGAGGATCATGAGACGAGACGAGGCCGGGAACTCCCAAAGGCAAGAGCCTCAGACCCAGGAGACCACGGGCCTGGGCAGGAGGCCCCGTGTCCCCCGCGGACGCTACAGACGGAATGGACAGGCACGCGGACACGGCTGCCGGGTCAGGACGTGTCCCCCGCTGACGCGGGCCGCTCTGTGGGCGTCCCACGTTGGTGGGAAGACTCCCGAAGACCGAGGCTGGAGCAGAGGATGGCGTTTCCCCAGGAGGCGGAGTCCGCTTCCTGCCCAGGGCCGTGTCCTCGGCACAGGCTGCCTCCCACCCCGTGCGGGTGCAGCTCTGGGGAGCCCCACGTGGGCCTCCTGGCCCGCACCTGCGGCGGCTTGCACCCGGGAGAAGCCTGAGGGCGTGCTGACCTGCGACGCGGCGGAGGAAGGGCCCTTCCTGGGAGGAGACGCGGCTGAGTGACCATCGCGCTAAGTGAACTCCCCAGCTCGTCTGCACTCTCAGCTTCGACTCTGAGCGGAGTGGAAACTCATCCCGCGTCACGGAAAGGTGACTGAAAATAAGCCGGAAGCAGGACTTAATTTCAGGACGACATATTAAATGTGACTTCCTTTCCTTTTAGAATTCCATTTCGGAGCCCTGAACCAGAAGAGCAGTGGAGGAAACCACTTCGATTTCCAGGAGGGTGCTGACCTTCAAAGTTCTTTTTCCAGAGGGAAGAAATTTAATTTAATCTTGTCTCCACATATTTGTCCATGTTAGATTATACTAAATGAGTTATTTTTAATCATTGTTCATAAATCACAGCAAGGGTACGCCCTGAGGCACAAAACATTTGCATAAAAATATTAATTGCCACTATCTCTCCTTATGGGTTCACGGGGAATCAGATGAATGCATGCGCGGGGAACGGGGTGGGGGCCATGCGTGGAGACTGGAGAGAGGGCAGCTGAAGGAAATAGCCCTGCTCAGGTCCCTTGTCCTCCCAACACGGCTCCCAGCTCCAGGTCCCAAGGAGCACTCCGAACTTCAGGATCCCTCCCGGCTGCCTCCTCCCTCCTGGAGCCCCCCAAGATTTCCTCCGGGCCAAACGCTGTCTTTTTCCTCTGTCCACGGAAGCTGAGGCTCAGCCTCAGCGTGGACGCGCGGGCACTGTCTCGCAGTGCCGAGGGCCTGGCCCGCCTTGCTCCAGGCCCAAGGCTCCCATGGTGGGATTCTCGGTCCCGCAGCGCAGGCTCACAGGCAGCCCCGGGCTCCTGACCTTCCTCCAAAACCGGGAGCTCCTGACCTGTCCCACGGGCCGAGCCCTGGGAGTCCTGCCATCATGGTCCTTCCTGCGGGGTCCGCGGGGTCACGTGGCCTTGCCGGAGGCTTCCCCACCGAGCGAGGCTGGTGCTGTGCTGGTACTCTCTGAGTCAGGGGTTAAGTACCGGTGTCTCCTCTTTATGCAGCTAGGTGCTTTCTGCTCCAGTAGGAGAGGCGCGTCTCTGAAGCGAGAGCATCCCTGCTGCCATCAGGATTCTCACGCCAAGGTAAAGACCCCTTCCGAACGCCAGCCTCGCCACATTGACTTCAGGCCTGGCAAGAGAGCCGGACAATCTGACCCACGTGGTTCTGTGCCTGTGTCAGTGCAAGGTGCTCTTGACCTTAAATTCACCACGCGTCCGTCTAGAAGGGCTTCAGTCAGAGCAGATTCTCAGCATCTCCAGAAGATCCCGGCCAGAAGACAGAGGAGCTGAACCTGGCCGAGACCGCGAGCGCCAGGCAGCGGCCATGCCCCCTCCCTCGTGCCTTTGTGCGGTGGGCGCTCCGTTCACCTGCTCAGGCGCCCGCCGGCCCACTTGTAGGAAGAGGAAGCGGACGCTGCCCTTCAGCCACGAGCCAGGTGTCAGGGGGACTTCCGCTGAGCTCCTCGCTATCCACGGACCTGCCCAGCTAGCCAGGGTTCCTATCCAGGAACCCTTCCAAGGAACTTTCTGTCTTCAGGCTCCTGAGCTCGGGGCCGCGGAGGGGACACTGTGACAAGGAGCCTTAGCGACCTGCGACAGCTCCGCTGCAGTCTTCGCTGTTCCCATTCCCACCCCAGAGCGAGGCTGCAGCCGGTGGAGCTTGGTGGGGCTGAGCCGTCTGGGTTTGACGCCGGCCGCTGCACGGTTCCCGAGAGGCCGCTTTCCCACACTGGCCTTCGGCCATCTGTGGCCCAGGCTCGGCAGCCGGCCGTGGCACCGCCTGCACCGGGCGCAAGGCGGAGGCAGGTGGCTTCTCAAGGACAGCTCTATGCTAAGGTCACAGCATCCACATGGGGTGAACGGCCGTGGCCAGCTCAGTAGAACAGAGAGGGGTCAGGTGGGACCCCAATAGCTCGCACCCTTTCCAGTCTCAGAGTAGGATGGGCCTTCTAGTCAGGGATAGAACAACCCTGGAGACAGCGATGCGTCAGGGGCCAGCTCAGAGCTGCCCACCGCCTGCCGGGAGGCAGGAAACCCTACGCGCTAGAAAGGGGCCAAGGCAGCAGAAAGGAAATCTGATGCAGGGTCCATCCAAGGCCTGAGGCCTTCACTGAGAGGCGAGCCCCGCGCTGCCCTCCCTCATGCCCTTTGGACAGGAACCCCTGGAGCCCCATGGCCTGCGAGCTGCCGGGCTGACGCTCGGCACAGGGCAGCCGCTCTGCGTCTGACCACCCGGCCAGAGGGGCCCAGACAGGTGCCAAGCAGAGTCTGAGGCCATGGCCCAGGCCCGCGGGCTCCAAATGCCCCTCTTGGAAGTCTTGTTGGATGGGCCGAGGCAGCAACTCTGGTCAGAGGGTTCAGGGCTGGGCTCAAGTGCCAGTGAAAGACCCGGGCAGTTTGTTGGCCTAGTGAAGCGGCCTGCAGTTTCTACAGCTTTGAGTGCAGCCTCAAGAAGCTCTGGGCCCCCAGGGCCAAGAAGGGGGAAGCGGGCCCTGTGCAGAGGGCTCCCCACAACCATTGTCACAAGCACTGACAGGCTGTGTTCACCGGGAGACAGAGCAAGAAGGGGCATTTCCTCTGCCCGTGGCCCAAGTCACGTAACAGCTGAAATGTCCTCCACAATGAATGGTAGGGTCAGGAGATGAGGAGGGAGGGGCCTGCCTTGGAATGTTCTAGAAATCATGAAAGGCTGCTGTACCCTGTGCGGTGCTGGGATGTGGATCAAAGGTCCCGGTTCTGCCCACAATACTGTGCTCTGGGGACGTCATTACCAGGGCCTCGGTCACTTGTTACCTTCCGTTCTGGGTTGTTCACACTGGCGACTTTATTGGGTCTCTGTGCCCACGTCGCAGGAAATGGCTTTTGTTTCTCCAGGCAGAGCCACAAAATCAGATGATGAAATAACATCATAATAATCATGATAATTAACCCCTTTCATCAAGAGCGCTAAGAACACATATTTAAGGGCCACGCATTAATAGCAATAATGTATAGAGCTGGGAGGATGACTCGCATTGCTGCAGCCAGGCTGGAGGACCGGCTCTCGCCTCTAATTGGTGCTCTGCTGGGCTCGGAGCCGCCTGGTGGGCCGCACGGCTGCGTCAATCAGGCGGTGCTCGGCGGACACCAGCTCCAGCACACACCGACCCCCTCCACCCCGAGCCGCGCCCGCCACCCCTCCCGCCCTTCCTGGTAGACATCATTACACTTGTGAGGAGTCGCATAGATTTTTCTGCAGGCATTAACATTTGAGTAAACAGACCCAAATTAACAGCTACCTACGACATTTCACTCCAGGGATCACAACATTTCAGATACACATATCTCTTCTGTGCTCCTAGGGAGTGGGTATGTTTGTTATTGTTGTTGAAAAGAAGGATTAGACACATGCCACAGTCCCTGCTGACCCCTCCCGCGTCTCGGTCCCTCCAGTGGAGAACGTGATCGTCTTTCGGGGTTGAAGGCAGACGTGTGCTAGTTTTCCACAGTCCAAGGAAACAAGGTCTGTCCAGAGCTCCGTCCTCGTCTGCAGGAATGCGCTGCCCAGACGGGGAGACCACCCGCCTGTCCTGGGGGCAGCAGCAGCAGCAGCACCGCGGGAGCTGGCGTTGCTCGCGGCGGTGCAGGCGTTGACGGAGCGGGAGCATCCTCGAGTCACCTTGCTGGTGGCTGTGTTGCGTTTGGTGCTGATGCAGACGGCGTCACAGTCCCAGGATGACAGGGCCGGGGAGGGCGTGGGCCGCTGTGGGCGTGACCGTGGGTGTTTCCAGAGTGGTCCGTTCTTCCTGATCCTGGATGCACACAACCATCAGCACTTCACAGGTTCTCCAAACGTCTGTCATCTGGAAATCAAAATGTGCAAAACTTACCTCCTCACTATTTCCCAAAATTCCACTCCACCCACATTTTCCCTACCCCAATTATGGCAGCTCGCTCTTTTCCGATGCTCAAGCCAAACGTATTGCTGCAGTCACATAGAATCATCCTTTCTCCATTCTCCTCATCCAGTTAAATGGAAATCTTACTGGTTCTCCTTTGAGGCATATTCATAATTTAGCTATTTCACTTCTCCTCTGTTATCACTTCACTATTATCATGCAGCCTCTTAGACAGTCTCCCTGCACTTCCTACACCTTGCCTCCCCCTGTAGGGCTAGCTGTACCTCACAGTGAGGGTAATGCTGTTAATGTAGGACAATTCATTGCCTCTTTTCCACTGAGATACCTACATTTTTGACTTATAGTAAAAATCCAAGCCCCCGCTCCTGCTCTCCACTCCCTCAGAAGCCTCCATGCCTCTGGTGCCTTGGTCTCTGGGACCTGTCAGTGTCTCATATCTGTTCTATTCCTTTGCCTTACTATCTTTCAACTTTATCCATACTGGCTTTCCCTGATGCTTAATGCACACACCAGAAACATTTTCATCTCAGAGCCTGCTATGGATTACAAAAGCTCCCCTGGCCCCAGCTCACCCTTTGCAGCCCACCCTTCCGTGTGCTGTGCTGGGCGAGAGCTGAGGCCTTGGGTGTGATCACACATCGAGGCCCTGCCCCTCAGTGTGCTGTGCTGCACAGGAGCTGGGACCTTGGGGGCCATCGAGCCCAGGTGGGCTTGTGGGGGTGGGTCCCCTCGGTGGGATTAGGACCCTTGAAGATCAACAGAGACCTTGTTCTCCACATGTCCCCACCATGTGAACACACACTGAGATCATGGCCACTGTCGGGGCAGGGATGCAGTTCCACCCCGGTGGAGGAGTTGTGGCCTCCAGCACTGTGAGCAAAACAGTCACGGCTGAGGCCACCGGTCTGTGCTGTTTGTTATGGGGGACAGGGTGGTGGTGGTGGTTGGAGCTTCAGCTCTGCACTGAACGCCAACTCCTGGCGCCCCGTCTGGTGACCACACAGTGCCGTCTCCCCTTCCTTGTGTCTGCCATTCTCATTTTCTTTTATAAAGCATGTTAGCTTTTGGCTTGAAAAGCTGTTTCCTTTACTGTGTATGTGCTGCATTTATTATAGTATCTATTGTATATGACTTTATAACCTACTTATCGTTTATTTTCTTCTCCTATTCTAGAAAGAAACTGGTATTCATGATCCCTGTTCCATTGATGGGGCAGAGTGCAGAACTGTCGGCTGCGCGGTAGAACTTGGACAAGTGTGTGTTAAATAAGTAATGGGGAGGGGTGCTCAGAGCTCTTGGAGCCACGAATGAGCAAGAGCCAAACAAGTCCATCACAGTTCCAAACTCGTTGGTGCATGTAGAAGAACATCCATTTTTTTCTGAAGGGAATCTACACGGTACCAAATTTCTCTATAGGAACATTGAACGCTAGAGAATAAATCATGTCTTAAAATTTCTTTGGGGATAAACCCAGGAATGTTTCGAGCCTCATACGTTATACTCAGCCTAACCTCCATTGACATGCGGGGGGGCGGGGGCGGGGAAGCAAGCATCGCCCTTGCCCGATGCAGTCTTTGGAGGGATCATGTGTCATCCAACAAAGCATCTCCACATGCTACGTGGCTTTGGGGCTTCATCCTGGAGGAGGCTGGAAAGGAAGCCTTCAGGGTGGACAGTGAAGCTGGGCGTCGTCCGGCAGCCGCCTGGAGCTGGGCTGGCCCAGGTGAGGCACGCAGACGCAGGTGCACGCACCCGAGGAAAAGGCGCCCCCAGGCTGCTGTGAGGCTCACCCAGTGCCCTCCGAGGGAGACCCCGGGGTCTCCCTCCCTCCCTCCCTGAGGGGTCATTTTGGGATAGACAAGTCATAGACATATTAAAAATGAAGAGATAGGCGCATAGGGGACTGTGACCAACCCTGAGGCAAACAAACAAACAGAAGTTCATCACAGGGAAGGTCATCCCCGCGTGTTAGGTATTCCAGGCATGAGCACGACTTACATATTCATGATGACATAAATATGTAATATTAATCTGCTACAGGATAATATAGCACAGTTAGGAGCTGGGGGTGGGGTGGGGAGATGTTAAGACAGAGCCTCAGATAAAATTGAGCGTTTTTCACAGCGCGGGCTTTTCTCATGCAATTCCAGATCCGGTACCCCTGCACTCCCAATCATTTTCTCCCGTCTTTCCCAATAGCCCCGGACGCACCTGTTGACTGGGCCCCAAGCCCTGGGATTGTCTTCATTACCCTAACCATGTGCACTCAGTTTCCTTTGCTTTTGTCCTTCAGACTCAGATTAAATGTCATTTCTGGTCCTTCATAAACGGACCCTCTCTTCTTCCTCCTTTGTCTTCTTAAGCGGTCGCATTTTGCTCCATATTTCCACGGTCTTGCTATGTCTTATCTAAAATGATCATTTTCTCTGCCGTGTCTCTCCTCAGCCCCGGTCAGTAAGTTCTTCAACGTCGGCACGGACCTCTAGACACGGTGCTGCTCCTGGACGCAGTCCTGGCGGGAGCCAGCCTGGGGTGACGGGAGGGGGTGGCGGGACACAGACACGAGGTCTCTGTCATATGAACGGGTTACTTCTGTGGGCAGAGTCGTGGTCAGGGGACTTCCCATGGCTTTCGATCAGCCCCCCATGCTGGAGGCCGAGGGCAGCCCTCCCCAAACAGGTCTGCCAGCTCCAGAGCCCCACCTCAACCAGGCCCCAGAGCCCCCAGCTCCGGATCAATCCTCGGCTCTCGTTCTGCTGCTTGAAGCAGCACCACGCATTTCCCATGTTTGCTCTTTTTGTGGGGAGTAATTAAGAAATGAGTGTTAAGACACGCTATTGCTATTTTATACATATTGATTTCTTCCTGTAGTTTTAAATTCCCCCAGTTTATGTATTTTAGGTGTATTTATTAAGTGTAAATGGGTTTAGAAGTGGTATATCATTACCATAAATTAAGTCTGTTGCAGTTTGTATAATGTATATTTGCATTCTGTACATTTTTCTTTCCAATACTTGGCTTTGAATTGTGGGCTTCTTGCTCACTGGGTGTTCACCTAGCGCTCCCCTACTTGAGCTGTGCCTCCAGACCAGTGTGTGTTTTGGCATCTGGGGGATGGATTCTTGTGGACTTTTCTGTCTTGGCTGGCCTCAAACTGTGATCCTCCAGATCTCCGCCTTCTGCGTAGGTGTGATTACAGGTGTGAGCCGCTGGTGCCTGGATTTATTTTGTAAGTTTTTGTCTTTAACAATCCATTTGAATCAAGTTGACTTTTTACACCCTTAATAGAACCATCTCACCCTCCTTTCAGTTCACATAGCCGGGTGTAGCTTTCCCCATTAGTGTTAAGTACAGGTAGCTGTGTAACAAATATCCCCGAATTCCACTGTTCCCACAGTCGCCACTTCTTGTCCCGTCAGATGTGGTTCGGGTGAGCCGCTCACAGGGCGGCGAACGACGGCTAGGTCCCCGTGTCATCCCACAGATCTGCACTGCTGCTCCAGGACTGCTTTCTTCGCAGGGCGGGGTGCGGGCAGGCCTGGGTCCGGCCGCTCGCTGCTGTCTTAGCCCCGTGCTTGCAGAGGCTGCCTGTCCACAGGCCGGCTCCCAGCGCGGCCCGGGCTTCCCTGGAGAGAGCCATGGAGAGCACACGCCAGGAGGAGAGTTGTCTGGTGTCAGGAGCCTGTCCTGCCAGCACAGCCAGACCCCAGGGGAAGCCAGGGAGGGGCTCACCGCGTGAGGGGCCGGGGCGGAAGGGCCGGGCTCCTTGTCACTTTCACAGGCTCCATCTTGATTTTCCGAGGTGTCTTATAACTGACGTGCTGGCCGGTTTCCATGTGGCTGAATGTTTTTTTAAATTCTGTGATGTCTACTCATTAATCTTGAATGTTGTCTCTTTTTTATTACTGAATACATCAGAACACTCTAGATTATTATTTAGTTGATTTTTAAGTTTTTTTAAAATTTACTTATGTTTATTATTTTATTTTCCCCAAAGCCTCACTGGAATAATCTGGAAGTAAAATGCGCTTTTTTCATCTTTCCTAATTGAAGTCAAGGATGAAATGTTTTTTTTCCCTGGGTTAAATGTGGCTCCTGGAAGTTCAAATCTCTAGTGACCTGCGCGATTGAGTGGCCACATCCACAACAGCAGCTGGGAGCAGCAGCTCCTTGCATCTGAGTCTACAACACCCTGCAGTCCTCCCCGTGCTTCCGGCTCTGGCCAGCAGGCGGGAGGGCGGGACACTCGCAGGGAGGAGGCCACGCGTGCCGCATCCAGCGTCTGCTGGCCGCCCTAGTCCACTCTGCAGAAGCTTCTACGCGGAACAGGATCTAGCCAGGGGAGGGACTCTTCTTTCCTGACACTCACCTGGCAAATGGAGAGAAGTGTGCAAGAGGTGTGTAAAGTACAGCTAGCCTTGAGTGGGAAGCGCATAGACAGAGCTCAGGCCCGGAGTTCAAGCCCCAAGAGACAGACTCCCTCTCTCTCTCTCTCTCTCTCTCTCACACACACACACACACACGCACGCACACACAAAGAGGTCTAGACAGAATTAAAGAAAGACATGGAAATGAGGAAGGAAGTCGCCAAGCACCAGGAAGCCAGGATAAACGAAGCGGAGCTTGAAGAGGTGAAGAAGTGGAGGGAGTGGAGGACTTCCTCTGTCTGCACCCCAGGGAGGCTCTGGTCCCTGCTGAGCACCCCCTGCGAGAAGCTTGCCCTTGGGAAAGCTGGTTATTCGGCCAGCAGATGTCTGAGCGGGGAGAGGAGGGCGGCGCCTGAAGGCGGGGCAGGAAGCTGCATCTTTCGCTCTGGCTGGCTGTGACACCCTTTGGGGGCAGCCTGTCCTGAGCAGGTGTCTGGCTGCCGTTTGTTCTAGCTGGCTTCATAGGAGCTACCTCTTACTGTGGTCGATCCATCTCTTCTGACATTATGGAAATAGCCCTTCTGGTGTGTCGACTTTGCTATTCTCTTTCTTTGTGAAAGAAAAATATACTTGAACTTCTCATTGTGTCACCCAGAGGTGATTTTGAGCGAAGATTAAAACAGTGATACCAGGCTAATAATTTTGTGAATCATCAATCCAAGAACATGGGAAGTCTTTCAGCCTTCAGAGGTTTTTCCATCATAGATTCATTTCTTCGAGGTCTTATAGTTATTGCTTTGTTATTAAGGTTCACTCCTAGTATCTCTCTCTATTTCTCTCTCTCTCTCTTTCTCTCTCGGTCTCTCTGTGTTTGCAGAAATTGTGAATGGAGTTGCTAGTTTCATGATCTGCCTCTCACCGTGTTCATTGAGGGCGTACAGAAAAACTGTGGTTCTTTTAGTGATTGTTTTGTATGCTACTATGTTGCTGAAGGCATTTTTCAAGTGGGGGTGTTTTGAGATGAAATCTTTAAGATTGTTTTGGTATAGGATAGTGTCATCTGTAAATAGACATGATTCAACTTCTTGTGCTATTATTTAGATCTCATTTCTTTCTCTTGTCTTATTGCTGAGGCTAGAAATTTCAATACTACATTGAGTAAGAGTGGAGAGTGGACACACTTATTGTGTTCCTGCTGTTAGAGCAAATGGCTTGTGTTTTCCCCATTCAATTTGATATTGACTATAGGGTTCTTATTTACAGTTTTTGTTGTGTTAAGGTAAATTCTACTTATTTCCAGTTTCTTCAGAGCTTGTAAGATAATAGAATGTTGACATTTGTCCAAGGCTTTTACCATATCCTTTCAGGCGAGTTTATGTTTCGATTCTGTGTAGGTGGTTTATTACATTTACTGATTCCTTAATGGTACACCAACTTTCCACACCTGGAATGAAACAAGCCTTATCATGCTGTACAATATTTTTGATTACTTGCTGAATTCTGTCAGCATGTACTTTATTGAGAAACTCTATGTCTATGTTCATCGAAGTTATATTGTAACCCTGCCTATGTTTAGTGGACTTCTAGCTTCTAGAATGAGTTTGGTAGGGTTCCTTCCCTTTGTATATCATGGAAAAGTCCAAAAAAGCATTTGCGTTAGCTCTTTCATAAAGGACATGGAGAAGTCTGCTATGAATTCATCCTACCTTGAAGTTCTCTTTGTTGGAGGCTCTTTATTATTGTTTCAATTTTATTGTTTCCTATGGGTCTTTATAAATGGTTTATAGCATCGTGGCTCAGTCTTTGAACCGGTTTTTACCCTAGTTCCCAATCTGAGTAAAGACTTTGAAAACATTCCCTCACACTCTTCTCGACTTCCCTTGTGATTGTTTCTGAGCCCCCATTTTCACCCCCAATTACCTCCATTTGAACCATTTCCCTTTTTATTTTAGTCAGTCTGGCTAAAGGATTATCAATTTTGTTTATCATTTTTGAAGAAGCAACTTTTTGTTTGAGTGACTTTTGTGTCTTTGGTCTCTGTCTCACTAATTTCTGCCCTGGTTTTGATTGCGTCTTCTTGGGGTTAGCGAGGTGCCTTTTGGTTAGGGTCTGCCCCTTCGTGGGGTGCACCCTGTTCACTGCCGGCGGGCTGCCCAGGGACAGAGCCTCGCAGGGCCCAGAGAGTGAGGCGCTCAGCCTCCTGCAGCAACCGCTCGCGGAGGAAGCAGCACAGAGCTCTGTCTCCACCGACCTGCTCACGTTCCTCCTGGGGAGCCGAGCGCCGGGTCTTCCTTTGGCGGCAGCTGGTGCGTGACCCACGCACCAAGGGCTCAGCTGCCACCCTTGTGTGTCCAGTCACAGACACCGGACTGTTCCCGAGCCAGCCTTGCTCCGGAATGGAGCTCGCCATGCCCCTGGAGCCCAGGGTAGATCTCCACAGGGGAGAACGGAGAAGAGACAAAGAGGGAAGCAAAGAGAACAGGCCCGTCCCCGGCTGGAAAAACTCCAGCCACCCGGAGGTCAGGGCGCGTCCTCGGCCCTCGTGTAGAGGACTCTCACCCTGAGCTCAGTCGGCGTGAGCCTTGGTGTTCCTGTTAGAAGTTTAATATACCTTTGCTTTGTTTACTGGGTCCTGGCCTGAGCTGGGCTTTCTTCGGGTGCATGGAGACAAAGGAAGGGTGGGGGACTGTCAGCAGCCCACTGTTTCTTCCTTCCCCAGCCCCACGTCGCTGATCCCACCTCCACCCCTCCCTCCATCTTCAGATCAGAGCTCTCCACGCCCCGGCCTCAGGCGCGCGCTGCCATGTGCACCGCGCTACGTCTCCTAGTTCTTTGCCGTGAGGGTCGGCACCGGGGCGCGTTTGCTGGTCGGCTTTTCCCACGGAAAGTGGGATCTCTCGGTAGGGATTACCCTGCGTTCGCCCTCTTGTCCACCCTTCCCTCCAAGTCTGGGCACACCCTGAAAACAACCATTCAGCAGCCCCCCTCCCCCCCCCGCATCACCGCCCGTGTCTCTCGGTCCTCAGGGTCGTTTCCCCGGACGGCTTTCCCACTGCCCGAGGGGGAGGCCGTCTCGGGTGCTTCTTGTGACTAACAAGCTCTCCATTAGGCTCTGGACGGCCTGGTGACGGTTTTGGAGATGGATGGGGTCCTTTCAAGGCTGCTGGCTGTTTATTCATTTCATAGAAGACAGGCCCACCTCACTGCATAGTCTTTCTTTGACTTCTCTGTGGTGAGTGCCCATCACCGTGGTTCTCAGGCTGGCGTGCAGGCCTCCCACGTGGGGCGTGCGTGCTCTGTGCTGAGGTCTCGCTGAGGTTGGGGGGCCAGGGCAGGTCCCTGGGGCCCCTGCCCGGGCTGAGCTCGCTAGCCCTCGGGGCTGGGGCCCCGCAGTTACCAGCCAGCCCAGAGACCTTCCTGAGTGCTGCAGAGCCTCCCCCAGCCGTTAGACTTCCATCCCCATCCCGAGCCGAAGGCCTGCTTCACGTGTCTTTAGCCTCTGTCTTTTTATTGAGGCCAGACCAGAGTCAGCTTCGGCCCCGCCTGTGGCCTTGTGGCCCGAAGGCAGAAATCCACAGGGACAGCATGTCCCTCCGCAGGGCTCCAAGCCTGCCTTCCTCATTCATGTCCTCGCCCAGGGTCGCTGGGGCACAGCTCTCCCCTGCTGCCCTACGGCGGACTCTAGACTCCCAGGAAGACTCCTTGGAAGAAGGAACGCGGCCTGTCGACACAGTCCCCTTGCTCCTGCTTCGTTTGTTCTCCTGACATCCCAGGCTCTGGGCATCAGCTTCTGTTGAGGGTTGCTGTAGCTGCTTTCCCTCATTCCCCTACTTCCCTCTGAGCTGGGCTTGCTGTTTGGACTAATAATATTTTCATTGTGTTCTGGATGTTACGATGTTGTGTGCTTTAACAGGAGCGGGCCCACTGTCATCCTATTTAACGATGTCTGCCTGTCCCCGATTTCAGGAAGACATTGTCTGATATCTTCTGGATCTCCTTTTCTTTTCTTCCTTACTTTTCTCTAAGTTTAGATGTCAGTGACGCATCTGGAAATGTTTGCTGGACATGATAGGGTCACTTTTCAATTCGATTTTCCTGCAGAATCTCTGATTATCTAGCCGCAGTTGAGAATCCATCTCCCCTCCCACCCCCGCCGTGATTTACATGTGCATCTGTGTCTGTGGTTGCTTTCCGGGTCCTCTGTTCTTATCTGAACCTGCACAGCAATCCCTGGCGGCGGCTTTATAGCAGGGTTTGACATGTGTTCGAGTTAAGTTTTCAGTTTTGTTCATTTTCTTGGCTATTTCCTTCGCTATTTTTGGCCTTTTGTGTTTTCACAGAGACTTTAGAAAAATCTTGGCAATTTCCATAGAAAAATCTGTAGGGATTCATTTTGGGATTGCGCTGAATACAGACATCAACTCGGGAAGAAGTGACATTTTCCAGCGAGTCTCTCAGGGCTCCGGCGGGGGACATCATTCCATTTGCGCAAGTCTTCTTTCGTTTCTCAGAGTGACATTGTCTAAACCCCAGGCAGAGACCTTTGTCAACTTGCTCTGGATTTGTTTCTGCTTAATTGACTTTGGGTGTTGGTGTAGTGAGTGGCTTTACAAAGTTGGTTTGCCTTTTCATTCTAGATGGCAGGGGAGACCCTGGCGTGTCTCCCTGCTGCCATTCTGATGAAAGCCTTAGGTCACGGGACCCATTTTCTTTTCTGTAGCCACGGCGGGTGGGCTCTCTGCATCTCCAGTGACCCCCGTCCTGCCTTTCCCACCGCCATGGCCTCCTTCATCGAGCAAGGCCACCGGCTCCTGTGGAATCCAAGTCTGAATCGTGAGTTTTACGTGATCACAGGACTGCATTGACACGCAAAGTGATTGTGGTAGGTGTTTTTTTTTTCTAGAAATGTTTGTGGAGAGAACACGGCTGCAGCCCTTGGTCGCGTAGAGTTTTTAGCCTGAACGTTACGGACATCCAGCTAAGGTGTGTGCTGTTCTTGTCCGGGTTTCTACTGTTGTGGTGTGACATCAAGTGATTCAGCCATTTGTCTGTTCATTTCTCTCATCCAACCGAGCATACGGATTGAATTCCTAATATCATTCCTTTCATTACTCAGGCAAACGGAACTCGGCTAGCATGGAGTAGCCTTGTTCCTTCCTGTTGAATTGTCATGGCTCTGCGTGTTCCCACAGTGCACCGGGGCCGGGGGGAGCCACCATGGGCCATGTGCATGTTCCCACAGTGCACCGGGGCCGGGGGGAGCCACCATGGGCCATGTGCATGTTCCCACAGTGCACCGGGGCCGGGGGGAGCCACCATGGGCCGATGTGCATGTTCCCACAGTGCACCGGGGCTGGGGGGAGCCACCATGGGCCGATGTGCACGTTCCCACAGTGCACCGGGGCCGGGGGCTGCCATGGCCAGTCTGCACCAGGCACCGCAATGAGCGCAGCTGGCCTGTGGTCCTCCCTGTAGTTGTCACACGGAGTCCAGTGCACTGTGGTGCTGAGATGTCCACTGGCCTTGGAGGAAGCAGGGGTGGAGGAGGAGCTGCGGGCCCCGGGCACGGCCAGGGGTGGAGGAGGAGCCGCGGGCCCCGGGCACGGCCAGGGGTGGAGGAGGAGCCGCGGGCCCCGGGCACGGCCAGGGGTGGAGGAGGAGCCGCGGGCCCCGGGCACGGCCAGGGGTGGAGGAGGAGCCGCGGGCCCCGGGCACGGCCAGGGGTGGAGGTGGAGCCGCGGGCCCCGGGCACGGCCAGTGGGCAGCGCTCTGTGTCTCGGAGCCCAGCAGGCTCCTCTGCCTGGCCTAGGCCGGCCCCCGCTGTCCTGCTGTCTGGAGGAAGGCGGCCTGTGCACCCTCCCGGCGGTGCCTCCACCGCAGGCCTCTCCTCGAGCATCCTGGGAACTGGACCCTCATCACAGCCCATCTCTGCCCCTCCCACCCCCCCCCCGCCCGGGAGCTGTTCTGCCCCGAGGGAAATGTGGAATTCCTGACATGGACGGAAGACCCCGACAGAGCAGGTCAGCCTCCCTGTCGGCCGCCCGAGGGGCACAGCGAGACGGCATGGCTGGGTAGCTGCTGCAGTAGATTTTTATTTTCTTTGTACAGACTCAGGGAGTCCAAGGTTGAGGTAGTCGAGGCTGGGTTCTTCTGAAGGCTGTGAGGAAAACTCTGGTCCAGGCCCGAGTCCAGCCTCCAGGGGCCTCCTCCTCCTCCTCACCCCAACTGTGCACCCCTGCCTGCCTCCCAGTCCACGCCCCCACGTGGCAGGACTCCCGTGGCCTCCTCCTCCTCACCCCACCTGTGCACCCGCCCCCGCCTGCCTCCCAGTCCACGCCCCCACGTGGCAGGACTCCCGTGGCCTCCTCCACATCACCCCCACCTGTGTGCCCTCCCCCCCCCCCCGCCTACCTCCCAGTCCACGCCCCCATGTGTCAGAAGGACTCGCGGCACTGGATCGAGGCTCGCCGTAAAGAGCTCGTTTGTCAGCCCTCTGCCAAGACACGACTTCCTATTGCACTCGTGGGCTCTCGGCACTGGCATTTGGGGGGAAGGACATAATCCACCCCACACCACCTACCGCCTCCACCTCCGCTTCGCACTCTGCCTTGCCTTCGGCTTTCTTTCTACACATAAAACCCTTTCCTCCCTAGACCTTTGGCGCTGTCTGGAGTCAGCCCTCCCCCAGGCCCCTCTCCTCCCCCAAGGTCATGCGACGTCGCTGTCTTTCCGTGGCCTTCCCTACCCAAGCCCTGCCTCTCTTGCCCTCACGTCCCTCCCGGGCCTCACACGCTCACAGATCACTCTCCTGGCTTGTCATGGTGTCATCTGACTGCGTCCTGAGGTCTCAGTGCTTCTCTGTTTCATTCTCCGTGCTTCTCTAGGAGCCCCAGCGGTGTCTTCGACGAAAAGCACACTCAGAATGGGGACCCATGAGGTTCTTGCATGGGTCATCAAATTAAACTAGGTCATTCATTCAGTGAGAGTCTCCGAAGGCGTTGGTTCTTATCCCTGGGCTGCGACATGATGCTTGCAAGCACAATAAAGAGGTTCAATGTATGTGTGATTGCCCCACGCCCGGAGAGAATCATTACTGCCTCGGAGTTCATCTGATGATCCACCAGTGCCCAGCTAGTTTTTCCCAGAGCCCTCGAGGGAAGCATTTCCTTGGGACATTTGAAAATGAACGCTGTGTGTGTGTGTGTGTGTGTGTGTGTGTGTGTGTGTGTGTGTGTGTTCCCTTATGGAACAATGTCAGAAGTCACAAGAGAGTTGACCCCATTCAGTCCTTTATTTCCCTTGGGAAGCTGTGTGCCACATTCGGAAATCCTGGAGGGTACAGCGGGTAACGGGAGGGCGGCGGGCTGCCTTCCGCCCCGGAGGCCACACCTGGCGTGTCAGGTAGGGGAGGGGCAGCGGCCTGGGCTTCGTGTGCACCGCGCTAGGCAGGCGGTGAGGAATGAGCCAGACGGGGGAGGGAGCAGCGGGCCCGGGCGAGGTGCCAGGGACCGCCCGGCCCGCGATGCAGCGCGAGCCCCGGGAGACGCGCGTCAGAGCACCCCGCCGGCCACGCGGAGGGACCCCGATCCGGGAGTGGGCCGTGACCGCAGCTGTTTGTCTAACTGTATTACCGCCGACCTGCAAGCCCAGAGTCCTGTCCAGGGAGCACATTTGCATTTCAGAAGGGTAATTAGTGACAGAGGAAGGGTTGACAAATACTTCATGTGGAAAGTATTACCCCACATTATAACACATTACCAAGCACCAAGTCTGTTTTGATTCAAGGTTGTTCACTTGATGTATGTGTACAGCCCGGAGGTCTGAACACCCACCAATTGTATATGCATATATGTTCTCCCTCTCTATGTATATATATCTCGGGTGCAGGCCAAGGGGGTGATGATTTATCAGGATGACTCGCCTTCCTAACTGACCCTTTAAATTTATCCTGCAGGCCGCCTTGTTCTGCCGCCCCAGGTGAGGATGCAGGCAGCGCCATGAATTTCTTTGTCACTCGGGTAATAAAAGATACTGAAGTCTGTTATTAGTTTGCCTGGTCCAGCGTGCTGGGGAAGCTCTGACCGTGAGTGAAAGGGCTTTGGCGCCGGTGGGGCAGTGCTCGCCTCCCATCCTGGTTACTCAGGAGGCAGAGACGGGAGGCTGGGGGTCTAAGGCCAGCCCCAGGCAAGCGACGCCGTATGAAGCGAACTCAGAGCAAAAGGGGCCGGCGAGCGCCAACCGCCTGGGAAGCATTGGCCCGGCAAGCTTGAGGCCTGGAGCTGAAAGCCCAATATCACCACACGCAAACAAGAAGACCTCTGTATACTGGCCCACTAACTCTGACAAACCACACTCATTGCTAACGTAAGAGGTTAATAGTAGGAAAAGTAGGCTGTATTATATGTGTGTGCATGCTTGCATGAGTATATGCGTACATACACCTGTGTGTATTTGCACATATGCACACACATATCTGGGCCTCTATATGTGCATTTATACACACATGTATATTCATTTAAGTGTATACCTACATGCGTCTACATACAGATATCCATGTATGCTTGTCTATATCCACATTTATATGTTATGCATAAAAACTCTTCCCACATAAGCATATACATACACCTACATATATGCACAGGCATGTACACACATATGGATATACACACCTGTGCATGCAGGCGGGCACACATGTATAGACACATTCATGCACACATACATACATACATGCTGGAAGAGCACACACACACATCTACATGGATATTCATTGTTTCAAGGTCACACAGGCAGCAGGTGGAACACACCCATTTGCCCTCTACCGCTGAGTCTAGGTATGTGGATCTAGCTCAGCAGTCCTTGAGGTCCTCGGGTTCTTTCTGAAGGGCCTGGGGTTGCAATGCCCTCTGATTGCACACGGAGCCCTGCTCAGGAGATGGGTGAGCGAGCTCCCTGGTAGCAAGGGCCCCCTCCGGTCTCACAGGCGTTGCTCTCCTGGAGATGGGTGGGGAGGGGCCGGGGCGCACAGCCCCAGAGATCCGCACCTGCCAGGCTGCCCTCCACCACCGCGCAGTGGAAGCGCGTCTGTAGGTCACAACCCGGCAGCCTTTCCACACCCTGACCCCTGATGCTAGTCAGAAACCGCAGGAGCACCAAAGGCTAATGGCGGGGCTGGGGATTTTGTGGATGGAAGCCACGTCTCAGATGATGGGAAAGAGGGAGACCGTCTAGACTGTTCCGTCATCCATGTCTCCATCCGCCTGCCAGCACTACAGGGAGAGGATGAGCTGCTCTGTGTGCGAGCGCGTGGCGCGGCGCTGCCCGGGGTGGCTGCCTCAGTGGTACCCCGCAGCGGCACGCTGGCATCCTGCGTGCGTTTCTCCTGGCTCTGGGGACTCAGGGAGATTCAAAGCCGGGTTCTGCCTGGTGCACACACGGGCAGACGCCAGCAAGACCAGCCGCAGCGTCACGCAGAGCACAAAGCAGGGTGCCAGCGCGGAGCGGAACCCACGAGCCCGGCGGGCCGGGGCTCTTTCGGCCCCGTTCCGCCACGATCCCCGTCCGTCTGGCTTCTTTTTCCCACGTGCCTCGACCTCCTAGGTGTGGGAAGAGGCCTGGCTGAGCATCGCCCGCTGCAGAAAGGACAGGATTCCAGGGCTGGGGTGACCGTGGGGTGACCGTGGGGTGGGTCTTCTCCAGCTCCGCCTTCCTCCAGGTGTGACAGCTGGGGGGGGGGGAGGGCTGCCAGGAAGACATCCTGGAGATGGCTATTCCAGGTCAGAGGTCCTGAGGCAAGGGGGCAGCCGGGAGCTGGGCTGATGTGGGGGGGGATGAGCGAGGAGGGACAGGGTGGAGAGCAGGAGGGGAGGAGGAGGGGGAGCCCACCACCTGGAGAAAAGGCAAAGCCGAACTCGTGTGCTCTGGGGTGTGCCCGTGGACTCACGTCTGGGGAGCAGCCCACACGCTCCTCCGTTCATTTGTAATTTGGCACTACACCGTTGAATTGCACCGTTTTAAGGAATCAATCCCAGACCACGCAACATCCTTTTATTTCCCCTTCCCCTTGTGGGACAAGTTATTCCTTTTCCCGGAGTCAGGCTGGGAATTGTTGATTCATAAAAGGAAAGTAAGTCAATACATTCATCTCACTTCAGCGATTCAGTTTTGACATTATCTAATTTAATTAGCTTTGATCTGACTCGTGTTAATTTACTTGAGTTTATGCTTCATTTGTATTTCTTTCCCTCTGATCAGCGAGCGCGTTGGGTGGAATCTGTAGCGTCTGTGCTCCGTCCACGGGTTCTGGAAGCGGGGCCCCTGCTCGGGGTGACGCTGGGTTGGTCGCTCGGCGGGCGGAAGGGATTCAGGATTTGCGCTTGCTGACGCGGTCACCTGCCCGGCTGGGAGGGAGGGGGCCGGCCCTGGGCTCCGACTAGGGAGGAGGGAGGCAGGGAGAGCCAATCCGCCCTTTCCTCTGAGTTGAGATTAGGGCCTCTGGAAAGCCCCCCCCCCCCGGGTGGCGCCCCCCGACGCCGGGCTCCGGAGACACGGCTGGCTGCAGAGGAAACGTCTCCAGTGCGAGCTGCCCGACCAGGGCGCGGCGCCCGGACCCCGCCAGCGGTTCGGATCCGTGGAGGAAGTGCTTCCCCGGGCCACCTGCCCTCCTGGGCCCCGGGGGGGGGGGCTCCCCGGGGGTCCCCGTCCTCTGACAGAGGGGCCACCCGACGCGTCCTCTAGGGACGTCCGCACAGGCATAACCAGGAAGCAGCGTGGCTTCCTCCTCCGGGGGCAGCCCTCCCCGGAGCAGCGGGGTGCCCTCGCTGAGCTCCGCCCGCCCCCAAGACGCCAGACTGCTGCCCCAGGGCTTCCATCCTTCCTTCTTCATTCCAGTCCCGTGCGCATGCGCCACCGTGCACGCCGCACCAGGCCCGCGCGTGCGCCATTGTGCACTCCGCACCAGGCCCGCGCGTGCGCCACCGTGCACTCCGCACCAGGCCCGCGCATGCGCCACCGTGCACTCCGCACCAGGCCCGCGCATGCGCCACCGTGCACTACGCCCCAGGCCCGCGCATGCGCCACCGTGCACGCCGCACCAGGCCCGCGCGTGCGCCACCGTGCACGCCGCACCGGGCCCGCGCGTGCGCCACTGCGCACTCCGCACCGGGCCCGCGCGTGCGCCACCGTGCACGCCGCCGCAGGCCCCTGCACTCCGCCCCAGGCCCGTGCACTTTGCACCAGGCCCGTGTACTCCGCCCCAGGCCCGTGCACTTTGCACCAGGCTTGTGCACTCTGCACCAGGCTCGTGCATGCGCCCTTGCGCACTCCGCACCATGCGTGTATACCACCATCTACTCCGATCCACTCACGGTCTCCCAAAGCAGACATGTGGGGCTAACCATCAGGGCAAGACCTCACCCCGCGCAGATGAGAGTCAGAAACACCCGACCCTCTGGGACAATCCCGTCTGAGGTTTTCAACATGGCTTCTTCATTTGGAAGATGGAACATGTTTTCCTCATTGATTTCGTGCTAGGGCCAGACACAACAGAAAATAAAGCCGCACCTCTTCCAGCACGTGGTGCCCAATCAACTGCAGATCTAACTGTCCCCCCACAAGATGCCACCCTAGCAGGTGTCCCTCACAGTTGCCTTGTGTCACCGATTTCTATTTTACATCCTAACCCTCTCTCCAAGCTCACCAGGGCGCGGGAGCTCTCCTTCCTCACGCTCCTCCTTCACAGCCCTCCTGAAGTAAGGGCTGCCCCTGCCACCAGCGACACCATTCCCAGAGCCCAGGCCGCCCGGCCGTGCTAGCTCCCATCAGCCTGCGCTCGGAATCACTCGTGGGAAAGCAAATGGGGCAATGGACAGGCCTTCTAGCCGGGGAGTCGTGGGGTGAGATGGGGCAGCACAACGCCACGCAGGCAGCCTGTTGTTCATGGAAATGGACCGTTGGTTCCCAAATACTTACCAACTTCCTTGTATGTGCTGAGCCAGACAGAAGCTCCAGCTCTGGGCGGCTGCGTCTAAACCGGCTTCTCTCCCCTGCCCGCCTCCGTGTGGGTAATGTCGTCACGGACTGGGGTGCCCGCCTCCCGGGGTCCCGGCTGAGAATCTGGGCGCCTTGGCTGCATCATAGAATGACACGTGAGGACGGCCGTAGTCTGTGGATGTGGCTTGGATTGCTTTGGCATCGGCACCGTTCATACCCGCCCCGCTCCATCTCCGTCCCAGAAGGGGAGTGGGCATCTCCTTCGGCGACTGTGAGAATCCAGTGGGCAACGCTGCCCCTGCTTCCGCTCACACAGAAGACTGGGCGGACGCCACGGACCCTGCCGTGCTGCTTCAAACACAGGGAACGCGCAGCACATAGATTCATCTATGGGATGTGAAAGCTACAGTGTGGATCAAAAATAGAAGCTCCCACGTGCCTGAACATTGTCGTCTGGAACTGAGCAAACGAGGCTGCCACCTGCGCTAGTCATCACATCCCCTGTGAAAAGGAACCGGAAGTTTCCAGTCAGCACTGCCCTCAAACCCTCGAGTCAGGAGGAGCTAACTTCCCAAAGCCACCACAAGAAACAAACATCCTTGGGGAGACTCAGCCCAAGCCTGTCCTGTCAGGGGGTGTGTGGTGCCCACTTCTGCTAGACGCAATGTAGAAAGCCTGTGTGTGTGTCAGAGAGAGAGAGAGTGTGTGTGTATCACATGTACACAGCACATCCAGAGGACACATGTACGCATCACATACAAGTCAAGCACATGTGTGCACATACACACATCATGCAACACACAGGACATACCCACGTTGCACGTGCGCAGAAGGTCCACTGCCCTCAGAAACTCACCCCCAGAATGGAGCGATTGGAGACACGTCAATCAAACCTGGGAAGTCGTCGGTTCCCGCTCACTAGGCAACACAGCGGATGAGGTGAGCTGGGAGAGGAGCCCCGGGAACAGCGCGGAGGTTTACCTCTCGTTACCACGGACCTCACCGGCGGACCCTCATCCCAGGCAGGAGCACTTGGGAACTCGGGACTGGACATTGCAAAGTGGATCTGAAGGTGTCAAGGGAGAGGGGCGGCAGGGGCGAAGATGAGGCCGAGGGAGGAAACTCGGGCCGGTGACCGCGCTGCAGAGCTTCCCCCGTCTCCCCACCAGCGCCGTCTGGCGTGAGTTCCCGGCACACGGACGCTGCACGTCTGTGTACACGCGACAGCCACGCACATTTTCAGTGTGGGTGGCTGGGAACCCAGAGGGTCAATTTTACTGAATGTGAATTGATTTAATTTAAATGTATTTTAATCAATAAGCGCGAGTGCCGTGTACGTGAAGGAACCCGGCACCACGCACGCGCGTGTGTGTCGTGTTTACGTGGGGAAGCACGCAACGTTCCTTCTTCCCCCTCTTTGGAATGTGCAACGCAGGACCGCCGTGCGTTTACACACCTGTGTGGGACTGTGGACTACAGCGGAGGACCAGGAAGCGGCAAAGGCGTTTACCAGATGTGCTGAGAGGCTGGGAGGTTCCAGGGATGTTAGCTGGCAGTGGAGAAAATGGAGCGACACCATCCAGGCCCCCCCTCTCGGCCTGCCGGGGCTGGGGGGAGGGGACGGGGCCTTGAGACACTTGGGTCCTCTTCATGACCAGAGTTCAAAGGGCGGCAGGTAGAGGCCAGGAGTCAAATACACACCCCGCGCGTGCCTGCGGATACACGGAACGATCAAGTGGAGGATGGACAGACAGAACAGCTGTTTGGTGAATGAACAGTATCTTAGAACTAAACATGTGATAAAGAATTAAAATGCACTGAGTTGATCAGGAGTCATTTTTTAACGGATGTGGGTATCAGGAAGATGCAATCCTCAGACACAGACACACTGGCGGTACTGGAAAAGGAGAACATAGGAGATGACCGGAAACACGAGAACTTCCGCCCTCTGGGAGACTGGAAGGAGGGGTCAGAGACTCGATCCCGTGGAGGAGTGGAGGAGTGCTCGCCTGGCAGGCGCTCAAAGCCCCGAGTTCAGTCCTCCGGCTGAAAAACAAAATTAAAAACAATACCCCAGACAGACAAAAAACAAACAGGACACCGAGTTGGAAAGCCAGTGAGTGAGAGGCAGATATTTTCTGCCTGATATCCAGGCATTGTAATAGGCCAGGATTTCTTAAATAAAATACGAAGATCGGTTTTAAATCGTAACGCACTTACACACTCGTGTTCATCGCATCACTATTCACAGTAGCCAAATTGTCGAATTGCTTAGGAACCCAACAACAGATGAAGGGGTAGGGAGAATGTGGTGTGTGTACACACACACACACACACACACACACGTCAAGAAGATGAATGGGACTGGAGGTCACCCTGTTAAGTGACTTAAGGCAGGTTCAGCGGGACAAATGCTGCACATTCTCTCTCGGATGTGTAAGCTAGATGAAAAAGGGCGGGGGGGAAGCAAGGGGGAAGTAACGCGATCCAAGGGCCTTGTGGGTTGGCATGGAAAGTCGCAGTGAGCTGCTGCAGGGAAGTTGCAGAAGGAGAGGCTGGGAACCAGGAGAGGAGAGCAAGGTGGAAGGAGGCGTGGCTACGCTGGCGGCCTGTTGTGCAGGCATGAGTCAGCGTGCTTTTACAATTAATACACACCGACAAAATAACAAACCAGAAAATTACATCAGAAAGGTAAACTTCAGCTTCCGGACACATCACAAAGAGAAGCTCCAAGGAACCAATAAACGTAAAGCCAGATGCTCAACTCATTATTTATCAGAGAAAGACCACACCGAGACGGCAGGTCACAGTGGCACGGAGCGCGTTGTATTCGTCTGAACTCCATCGACTGTCACTAAGTGCCTAAGGCAGGCTGGCGTCATTTTAAGAGGTTGTTTGGCTCCAAAAGTGGGGGCTCCAAGGGTGTGGTGCTGGCCACACCCAAGCCCTGGAGGGGATCCTAGAGGCTGGGCCAGTCCAGTGAGGACTGACCAGTGTGAGGAAAGGCAGAGGAAGCACCTCCAAGAGGAAGGCAGAGAGGCCGGAGTCCACTCCCTCCTGAGGACCCATCTCAAGCTGACCTGAGGATCTAGACCAGCCCCCTGCGGGGCCCACGTCCCTTCCCGATACAACAGCCCCAGGCCCCGAGCCCGTGCTCCGGAGAGAGTCCAAACCACAGCACGGCGGAACAGCTCAGACACGACACGCTGGAGGACCACAGACGCCGTGCAAAAAACGGTGGCGCCATTTCGGTCGTGGGAAAGAGTTTAATTTCCTCACGTCCACCGTCACAACCCCAGACACAGTCGCACAATCACTTTTCACAACAACTGACAACGGCCCAGAGACCCGGCAGCAGCAGGAAACAGGCAGGGTGAGCACCTTAAACCAAACGCAGTGGAGGAACTAGAACATAGCAAACTGGGCAGTGTGAAGTAATGGGACTGCGCTCACAGCCCTCGTTTTGTGTGTGTGTGTGTGTGTGTAGCTATGTGTGTGCATTTTAGACACAGGCGGAAGCAATGGACAGCATCTGCGGTCAAGGCCACGGTTAGGTCAGGGAGGGGCCGAGCCTCGAGATGACCATCTCAGCCGCGTCTGCACACTGGTGATGTCTACCCTGGGGTGTGGGATAAGGACTCAGGTGTCTGCCGGGTCGTGATTGCGACGTGATTACATCCCAAACATAGACACGTGTACAGTGTGCACATAATACAATATGTAAATCCACAGAGACGGCCTCCAGTATCCAAAATGTTACGGAGAAACGTCTATACCCGGTGGGAAACCTGACATGCGTGGCGGCTGCGTTTGACGAATGAGGAAATGACGGTACGAAAGAGTATTTGGAAGTCTCGCCATCGTGGCCATTTTGCCTATGGTTCACACAGTCAAAACTATGTAAACACGGAAGCAAATCCAACCCGGCAGTCGCCATTTGCCGATGCTAAAGGAAGAATGCGCCTGTAGGTTTTCAGGATGTCCTGAGGAAAATCGACCCCCACCCTCGCCGGTAGGAAGGCGGTGCGCACCGGCGAGGACTCACAGAGGCTGTGGGGGGCCTCCTCTCTCAGACTCCCCCAGTGAAACCTCAAAGGTAAGACAGCTCCGGTCATCGTTTCTGGGGAGCAGATAAGGGAAGGTGTTGGTAAAAATGGCTCACTTTTGGTGGTTGTTGTTGTTTTTAATGCATAAAAATGTACAAGTTTTACAATTATATTTTGTGTGAGTTTGACGAAAGTACGTATTTAAGAAATGAAGTGAGTTGGTTTGTATTCACAGACAATAGAAACAAATTCTTTCGCAGCCATATACACTCTGAATAGGTCACACGTTTTGTAACATTCCAGAAAAGTCTCTAAGGGAGGGTTATCTATCCCCTTAACATAATGGAGACACTACAATTAGATAAGCAAGCCCAAGGGGTGGGGATTCTATATTTAAGTCCACTTTAAGCAGATAAATCCTAAATAATATGAATTATCAAGATCAACAAGGCATTAAAAGACTACCATGACAATCTCACAGGGTTAATGACCAGGATAAAGGAATGATTACAAAAGCCGCCGGTAGTTCTTTACAGGAAAAGAAGAAAGGATAAACTTTATCTTTCTGGATTGCTTTGGAAACATTTGATAAAAGTCAAAGCCCATTTCTGATAAAAAAAAAAAAAAAACACCACTTAGAAAACAAGCAGTAATGAAATGCTCTTATCTTGATAAAAAGTACTTACCAGAAAATAGAAGCAGGCTTCTTTCTAACAGGGAGGGCCGAATGAGTTCCCTAGGTCCCCTCAGCAAGAGCGTCCATTCTACAGCGTGGGGGACGGGACCACAGGGACAAGGGGGAGGCCAGCAACATGGCCCTGTGGACATGAAAACCATCTTCCCTAATAAATGTGCAAACGCAGCAATGGATTAACTGCCAGAACCAATGGAGGGAGTTCAGCAGCCCGGGCTGGAAATATCAACCCATGAAAGTCGATAGCGTTCCTGTGCCTGGCAACAGCCAAATAGAAAATGCGATTGACGAGAGAAAGATCCCATTCGCGGCCCAACCCCTACCGTGAGGGCGTTCCACGGCCTCTTCCCTGCCGGTGGAGCACGGAGGAGAAGCCGGCCTGGCTCCGCGCGCGGGCTCGGGTGGGCCACGGGTGCAGCTTCTGGGACGCGGGCTCCTTCCCGCACGGGGCCCCTCGGTGGCCTCGCGGGGGCTGCGCACACCTTGCGGTTCCCACGCCTCTGCCGCCGCAGCTGGAGCTCCCCCTGCAGGTGCGAGACAGCGAGAGAGACAGCAGCGGGGCAGACCAGGCCGGGGGAGGGGGCCCTGTGGTTCGAGGGCTGGAGGGGCTCAAGCCCTGTGGCCCTCTTTCGGCCACTCGGAACCTTGGCCTTTGGCGACACTGGGGGCAGGGAAGCTGAGAGCCAGGACCTGGGTGTCCCGGAGGACAGGACAGGTGGAGAGGGTGCTCCACAGGCCGCCACTCGGAACAGGACGCAGTGCCCGGGAGTGACGGTCCACCGCACGTCCACACACCCCGCCCCGTCAGTGCTGGAGATCCCCGGGGACGGCCTCCCAGGTCACGCTCGGGGTGCTCAAGGGGACGGCCTCCCAGGTCACGCTCGGGGTGCTCAAGGGGACGGCCTCCCAGGTCACGCTCGGGGTGCTCAAGGGGACGGACTCCCAGGTCACGCTCCGGGTGCTCAAGGGGACCGACTCCCAGGTCACGCTCGGGGTGCTCAAGGGGACCGACTCCCAGGTCACGCTCGGGGTGCTCAAGGGGACGGCCTCCCAGGTCACGCTCGGGGTGCTCACGGGGACCGACTCCCAGGTCACGCTCGGGGTGCTCACGGCCCTTGTGAAATGGCATCGTGGCTGTATACGATCCACACGCACCGGAGATTGCAGACAATGCCCAGCGCAACCCAAGTTCCTTGTGGACGGTGTCGGGGTACTGTCTGAGGACTGGGGGCGCGGTGTCTCGCGGTACTGTCTCAGGACTGGGGGTGCGGTGTCACGCGGTACTGTCTCAGGACTGGGGGCGCGGTGTCTCGCGGTACTGTCTCAGGACTGGGGGTGCGGTGTCACGCGGTACTGTCTCAGGACTGGGGGTGCGGTGTCACGCGGTACTGTCTCAGGACTGGGGGCGCGGTGTCTCGCGGTACTGTCTCAGGACTGGGGGTGCGGTGTCACGCGGTACTGTCTCAGGACTGGGGGTGCGGTGTCACGCGGTACTGTCTCAGGACTGGGGGTACGGTGTCTCGCGGTACTGTCTCAGGACTGGGGGTGCGGTGTCTCGCGGTACTGTTTCAGGACTGGGGGTGCGGTGTCACACGGTACTGTCTCAGGACTGGGGGTGCGGTGTCCGCGGTACTGTCTCAGGACTGGGGGTGCGGTGTCCGCGGTACTGTCTCAGGACTGGGGGTGCGGTGTCACGTGGTACTGTCTGAGGACTGGGGGTGCGGTGTCCGCGGTACTGTCTCAGGACTGGGGGTGCGGTGTCACGCGGTACTGTCTCAGGACTGGGGGTGCGGTGTCACGCGGTACTGTCTCAGGATGGGAGAGGGAGGTGTCACACAGCCCGTCTTCAGGACTGGGGGGACGGGAGCTTCTGCAGGTGCTCGGCGCAGACACAGCTATGGCGGGCCTCGCCCCACGCCCTCCGCGGTGGGTGGAGTCTGGGCAGGGGGATCTGTGGCTTTGGAGGCTGACTCCAGCCGAGTTCTGGCAGGGGGATCTGTGGCTTTGGAGGCTGACTCCAGCCGAGTTCTGGCAGGGGGACCTGTGGCTTTGGAGGCTGACTCCAGCCGAGTTCTGGCAGGGGGACCTGTGGCTTTGGAGGCTGACTACATCTCCAGCCGAGTTCTACGCGTCCTTTGTAGGAACGCGGACCCGGGACGGCCTTGCTCTTGAGTCTGGATGGACCGACACGCGGGCCCAGCGGCACCGTGTTGAAAAGACGCGTGGTGGGCCCGAGTGAGGGCCTGGCTTCCCCTAACCTCGCGGACCATCGAGGCAGAAGGATGAGAGCCTGCTCTCGGCGCAAGCTCCGCACGCAACCCGGAAGCAGGTGCGCAGTGAGGACGAGCACAGGAGACCAGGGGTGACCAACGTCCCGACCGAAACCCAACAGACCCCGCGGAGAGCACACGTGGTATGATTCTTTAAAGACACGCAACCAAGTCCAAGCCCAACAAAATAAGAACCAGGAAATGGGGACTCACCAGAGGGGAGGGGAAGAAGAAGGAAGGGGGAAAGCGGGAGAAAGCGGGCAAGAATCCATTGTGTATTCCACAGAATTGGAAACTGTGAGGGAGGGGATGAGCCCAAGTGGGGGGGGAGACGCATGGCACCCACGAACTGCTTTGTTAAATAGAACAAAGATTCAATGCGCCACCGGAAATGAGGTAAGTGAGGGGCGGGGCGGCGGGGGCGGGGCGGGGGAGCATGCAGAAAGGGTGACGGCCATCAAGATGGCGCCAAGTTCATCAGCCACGCTGGTGAATGGCAACTCCTCTGTACAACTACTTAAAGATAATACACACATTCAGAAAGGACAGTAGGGGTGGAACGTCAAGCCAGTGAGGACTGGGAGGCTGTCGGAGAAATGATATTGAGCTCTTTAGCAACTTACTGGCTAGAGAGACCATAGCTTGTAATCACACACACACACACACACACACACACACACACACGCACTGCAGTTGTGTTGGAGATCTAAGGCTGTAAAAATATATCTGTGATCTGAGGAAGAAGGAATCGGAATTAGTAATCCTAGGTAGAGAGCTGACAATTTCTCCGTAATAAATGGCAAGACAGATCATTGGCAACTGGCAGAGTGGCAAAAATAATTCCCACAAAACAGGAAAGAGATCAAAATAGGATTACCAGGTTTTCACTCAAACCGAACAAGCAAAAGGTAATCCCGCAGAAGCTAAGAAGATGGGCCGGTGATTCACTGGACATAAAAAAGCACAGAAATAGAGCAGGAGGCGTTGTCCGGGGCGTGCCAGAAGCTCGCACGGACAGAGTTGTTTTATGTGACGGTGCAGCCATGGAATGGACTAGAAAATGTGCCACGCGAGGGGTGGAGGGAAACGAAGCGCCAGCTCGGGCGCGCGGGACACGCAGGCTCTCGTGTCACGAGACACTCCCCGGCCGCAGCATTCCAGCGGAGACAGGAGACGTCGTGTAAATCGCTCAGAGACGGGGAGCGACGCAGAGCGGTGGAAACGTGAACGGGCCGGCAAAGGCGACCTGCAGATTTAAAACGATGCATGGCTAGGAGGAAAGAGGGAAGAGCAACCGCGGAAAGAGTCCCATGTGACTCCACTAGCGTGAGCGCGCATTCGACGGGCGGGCGGGAGGGAGGGAGGGAGGGAGGGAGAGAGAAGGGGGAAAGAGCGGGAAGGAGGGAGTAGGGAGGAAGGGAAGAGAGGAGAAGAGCACGCGGGAACCCCCCACCCCGGGGATCATAGGGGGTGTTTGTCATAGAACCAGAGCCACCCAGTCAGTTGAAGCAGGCATGGTGGCTTTGCAGCGTCCCTTTCCGTGCAGAATTCACAAGTGAAAATGATCAATACATTCCACAAATGAGAAAGGAAAAAGAAAAAGGACCTAGACGGTGGGCACGCAGCGCCACCCCGCGTCCTGCCCCCTCGGTGGCTGCCCCCGGCCCCCGGCGGTGAGTCTTCCGCAGCCCCCCGCCCCGTCGGGCCTGCCGGAGGACAGCGGGCAGCTTGGACTGCGTCCCCGGCGTGGAGGGGAGGGCTGGGCACGGAGGCCTGCCAGCCCCCGGGGGCCCACGCTCCCCTTGCTGCCGGTGGCCATGGGGGAGGCGGGAGGGGGGCAGAGCTGCAGGCAGCCAGGACCCGGGAGCATCTCTCGGGGCCCCCGGAGGCGCCCAGGAAGGCGCTGCTGCCCGCCCGCCGCGTGCCAGCGCCGTGGAGCGCCCCGTGTGACCGAACGCAGCCGCCGGTCCCCGCAGCGACGCGGGCAAGGTGGCGGCCGCGGACGCCTCGGCCTCCCGCTCTCGGCCTCGGAAGTGACCGGGAGTCTCTGAGCTTCAGCGTAGACGGCAGCGGCAACGGCCTTTGGGATCAGACACAATCAACGACTAACGCGGACTGTTTTTCTGAACTGTAAAGGCGATGTGAAGAGGGGCGGCATTGTCACGGCTCAGGCCCTGAGTACACTGCGTGCTGGACAATGTCCGTGGCTCTCTCCTTGTTTTACACGTAAGTGTTGAACAAATAACGTGTCAGGCCACGTGGACTGGACAGAGGTGACCATGGCCCCATGGGTACAGGGGTCCACGGCCAATCAGAAAACGAATCACAAACAGCAACCAAACAAACCCTGCCGGTACTCACTAGAGGCATAGCTGCACGAACCCCGGAGACCATGAGGACAGTGTGATTTGTTTCCAGGGCCAGAGAAATTCCACGGCACCACAGCTACTTGGACACTAGAAGAAACCACACTGTGCGAATCGCAGTGATAATGAGGCAGGGGCTTTGACCTCATCCACTTTGTCCTGAGAACAGCACGATGGCGTTCCTGTTCCCACTTGACGACTCTGCAGTGAGCACACTTGATGGCTTCAAAATGTCTTCTTGCATGACAACCACAGACATAAAGGGTAAAACTCAACAGAAAGGAGCATGCGCAGCCCGAGGTGGCGGGAAGTCACAGGGGCATTCTCGGGGAAGAGAGCAGAGTCCAGGCAAGCCGAGGTGCTGACCTGGAGGCCGGCCCTTCCGGGAACTGAACGCCCTTTGACGCAAGCCTCCGGGCCCGGGCAAAGGAGCGAGTTGCAGAAGAGACACCCAGGAAAGTTGGGGGACCTTGCAGGAGTGCCTGCTCCAGAAAACCTTCTGGGTGTCCAGCATGGAACCCCACCTGTCCACAATCGCAAAACGCAGTCTCAGACAGAACTCCAGGCCAAGGAGAAGACAGGCACTGGAGCTCTCTGACGGGACGGATCGCTGATCATCTAGATTCGGGCTTGACGGGGCCTCTTCTGTCTGGCCTAGGAAACCTCAAGCAAGGCAGTTGCTCACAGATAAAGCTCGGTGGAAGCACCTAAGGATACCGGGTATAAAATACCAAAGCTGTCTCCGCACACCCTCTCCTCAAGGGCACAGACAGTGTCCCCAAGTGACACACTGCCACCCAACCCAAGGCCACAATCCACGGCCACGACTCATCTACACAATTCACTACCATGACACATCTACACAATCCACGGCCACGACACATCTACACAATCCACGGCCATGACACATCTACACAATTCACTACCATGACGCATGTACACAATCCATGGCCACGACACATCTACACAATTCACTACCATGACACATTTACACAATCCACGGCCACGACACATCTACACAATTCACTACCATGACGCATCTACACAATCCACGGCCACGACACATCTACACAATTCACTACCATGACACATTTACACAATCCACGGCCACGACTCATCTACACAATTCACTACCATGACGCATCTACACAATCCACGGCCACGACACATCTACACAATTCACTACCATGACGCATCTACACAATCCACGGCCACGACACATCTACACAATTCACTACCATGACGCATCTACACAATCCACGGCCACGACATATCTACACAATTCACTACCATGACACATGTACACAATCCACGGCCACGACACATCTACACAATTCACTACCATGACGCATGTACACAATCCACGGCCTTGACACATCTACACAATCCATGGACACGACACATTTATACAATCCGTGTCCTCAACACAGCTACACAATCCACAGCCTTCACACATCTATACAATCCACAGCCTTGACACATTTACACACTCCATGGACATGACACATTTACACAATCCATGGACACAACACACTTACGGGGCAGCCTTCCACCAGAACAGAAGGTCTGTTCAGTAACACCAATGAGAAGACTGGGACTACAGAGAGTTTAAACTAATAGACCTTTTGGAGACAAATTTTAAAATAGCCACACCGAAGACATATAATGAAAAGATAGGATAGGACAACATCAAAAGAACAAGGTGCTGTTAGAAAACGGCATAGATATGTAGGAGAAGTAAAACAGAAAAAAATTATAAATAACACATACAACTATTAAAACGAAAGGAGATAAGGTATATTAAATACATAGCTAAAGAAAGAATTATTGAAATAGAGTACAAAGCACAGAAGAATCTTTCAAAGCTGTAGCTAAACAGAAAATTGTGGAATATGTAAAAATGTAGTTTCAATAATAGAGGCTGAAATGGGATGATTTAGCATAATATAATTGGATTTCCAAAAGCACAGAGAATGGGAAATAGTTTAATCCTCAAATAAAGAAATAGAGAGCATTGATGACGTAATTGGATGTTGCAGATAAATGTCAACCAATACTACCTGTGTCATATAATCATTCCAGTAACTCATTTCTGAGGTTAAATCCATGGGGTGAGATGAAGACACAAGGAAACGAACTCAGTGTTGGGAAGGAAGATAATTGGAATTAAGTGATTAAAAAGTTTTTGTATTGTTAAACATGAAGGTTGTCATGCTGAAGAAATCCAAGACTTGATTATGTGTGTGTTAATTAAAATCTTCCACTTTATAAACAGGTGAGGCTCACACAGATTTCAAAAAGTCCATGTCAAACAGAAACATTGAAGTAGCAGAAAGAGACAGGACCCAGCTAAGCACAGAATATTAGAAAACAGAGCCAATTAGTCCATAATCAGAATAGATGCAAATGAACTAAACATGAAAGTTAAAGACAAAGAGGTTAAAATTTGGCAAGATGTATCATGGAATATTATTTAAAAGCAACATGTCGGGGGTGGAGAATGTGGCCCAGTGGTAGTGCTCGCCTCATATATATGAAGCCCTGGGTTTGATTCCTCAGCACTACATATATAGAAAACGGCCAGAAGTGGCGCTGTGACTTAAGTGGCAGAGTGCTAGCCTTGAGCAAAAAGAAGCCAGGGACAGTGCTCAGGCCCTGAGTTCAAGGCCCAGGACTGGCAAAAAAAAAAAGTCTAAAAGCAGTATGTCAAGCACAATATAGACAAAAAGACCAGGAAAAGGAACCAAATATTATATGTCACCAACTAGAAGACAACAAACAATAGCGCATTTAGCAATGTCATACTTTATGTTTTCTAAAGCTGGGCCATGGCAAATCCTTCATAAATCTTCAACAATGGAAATCATTATAAGCTATTTGAACACAACACTATTTGTCTAGGAATCAGTTACATAGGAAACCTAAATTTTGAGAAATCAAACAATACATTTCTAAAAAAAAAAAAAATGTATTGCCCAAATACCAGGCTGGCAATTAGGCAACCTAGGCTACGGGCACCCGTAACCCGTTATCCTAGCTGCTCAGGAGGCTGAGATCTGAGAATCTCGGTTCAAAGCCAGCGCAGGCAGGAAAGTCCCCATGAGAGTCTTGTCTCCACTTAACCACCAGAAAACTGAAAGAAGCAGTGTGGCTCACGTGGTAGCGGGCTAGCCTTGCGCTGAAGAGCTCAGGCAAAGAGCCCAGGCCCAGAGTTCAAGCTCACAACCAACCACAAAAACCAAAAACCAAAACAAAAAAAAACCCAAAGCAATTAGGCAACATTTTATTTTGTTTCTGTTGGCATGGAACTAAGCTATGAGTTTACGGGCAGCGCTAAGGAAGCGCCCAGCGAAGCTCCAGGCTGGAACACGCATGCTTACAAACACGGAAGGCCAAGCTTTGATCAGTGACATTAAAATGACTAAAGCAGAGTTGCAGTAGCAGAAAGATCAGCAACAATGGAACAGCTGGAAAATCAATTGTAGGTCACAAGCTTCTTCCGTGAGGCAAAGATGAATTCTGCAAACCGTATAGCTGATGCATGCAGCTTGGGCGTGGAAAGCAAACCCTGAATGCAGCAATCCTGACAAGGAAGGTGAGGGCGTGGCTGGAGAGGGAGCACGCTCACGCGTGTCCCTGCTCCTCGCGAGGACCCCACGGCCCGGGGAGCCGGCGGAGGGGAGCGCGGCCGGGCCGCGGGGAGCGAGGCCTTCGCGATGCACCGGGGCGGACGCCTCCCCTGCTCCCCTGCCACGGCCTGGCCCCGCGTGGACAGGGAGAAGTGGGGAGATCTGAGCCGGGGCTGCACGCCGGTGAGGGCAGGCGGGGCGGAGAGGACGGGGGACCTCCAGTCCGGAGAGGAGAGCCAGTGTCCTCTGCACAGCCACCCGGGCCGCCCTGCAAATCTCCTCCCCTCACACCGAGCGGGGCGAGAGAGGAGGGTGTGGTGGGCACGTGGTGGGCGCGTGGAGGGTGTGGTGGATGTGGAGGGTGTGGTGGGCATGTGGAGGGTGTGGTGGATGTGGAGGGTGTGGTGGGCGCGTGGAGGGTGTGGTGGGCGTGTGGAGGGTGTGGTGGATGTGGAGGGTGTGGTGGGCGTGTGGAGGGTGTGGTGGATGTGGAGGGTGTGGTGGGCGTGTGGAGGGTGTGGTGGATGTGGAGGGTGTGGTGGGCGCATGGAGGGTGTGCTGGGCGCGTGGAGGGTGTGCTGGGCGCATGGAGGGTGTGCTGGGCGTGTGGAGGCTGTGGTGGGCGCGTGGAGGGTGTGGTGGGCGTGTGGAGGGTGTGGTGGGCGTGTGGAGGGTGTGGTGGGTGTGTAGGGTGTGCTGGGCGTGTAGAGGGTGTGTTGGGCACGTGGAGGGTGTGGTGGATGTGGAGGGTGTGCTGGGCGTGTGGAGGGTGTGGTGGGCGCGTGGAGGGTGTGGTGGGCGTGTGGAGGGTGTGGTGGGTGTGTAGGGTGTGCTGGGCGTGTAGAGGGTGTGTTGGGCGCGTGGAGGGTGTGGTGGATGTGGAGGGTGTGCTGGGCGCATGGAGGGTGTGCTGGGCGTGTGGAGGCTGTGGTGGGCGCGTGGAGGGTGTGGTGGGCGTGTGGAGGGTGTGGTGGGCGTGTGGAGGGTGTGGTGGGTGTGTAGGGTGTGCTGGGCGTGTAGAGGGTGTGTTGGGCGCGTGGAGGGTGTGGTGGATGTGGAGGGTGTGGTGGGCGTGTGGAGGGTGTGGTGGATGTGGAGGGTGTGGTGGGCGTGTGGAGGGTGTGGTGGATGTGGAGGGTGTGGTGGGCGCGTGGAGGGTGTGGTGGGCGTGTGGAGGGTGTGGTGGGCGTGTGGAGGGTGTGGTGGGTGTGTAGGGTGTGCTGGGCGTGTAGAGGGTGTGTTGGGCGCGTGGAGGGTGTGGTGGATGTGGAGGGTGTGCTGGGTGCATGGAGGGTGTGCTGGGCGTGTGGAGGCTGTGGTGGGCGCGTGGAGGGTGTGGTGGGCGTGTGGAGGGTGTGGTGGGCGTGTGGAGGGTGTGGTGGGTGTGTAGGGTGTGCTGGGCGTGTAGAGGGTGTGTTGGGCGCGTGGAGGGTGTGGTGGATGTGGAGGGTGTGGTGGGCGTGTGGAGGGTGTGGTGGATGTGGAGGGTGTGGTGGGCGTGTGGAGGGTGTGGTGGATGTGGAGGGTGTGGTGGGCGCGTGGAGGGTGTGGTGGGCGTGTGGAGGGTGTGCTGGGCGTGTGGAGGGTGTGGTGGGCGTGTGGAGGGTGTGCTGGGCGTGTGGAGGGTGTGGTGGGCGTGTGGAGGGTGTGGTGGGCGTGTGGAGGGTGTGGTGGATGTGGAGGGTGTGGTGGGCGTGTGGAGGGTGTGGTGGATGTGGAGGGTGTGGTGGGCGTGTGGAGGGTGTGGTGGATGTGGAGGGTGTGGTGGGCGCGTGGAGGGTGTGGTGGGCGTGTGGAGGGTGTGGTGGGTGTGTAGGGTGTGCTGGGCGTGTAGAGGGTGTGTTGGGCGCGTGGAGGGTGTGGTGGATGTGGAGGGTGTGCTGGGTGCATGGAGGGTGTGCTGGGCGTGTGGAGGCTGTGGTGGGCGCGTGGAGGGTGTGGTGGGCGTGTGGAGGGTGTGGTGGGCGTGTGGAGGGTGTGGTGGGTGTGTAGGGTGTGCTGGGCGTGTAGAGGGTGTGTTGGGCGCGTGGAGGGTGTGGTGGATGTGGAGGGTGTGGTGGGCGTGTGGAGGGTGTGGTGGATGTGGAGGGTGTGGTGGGCGTGTGGAGGGTGTGGTGGATGTGGAGGGTGTGGTGGGCGCGTGGAGGGTGTGGTGGGCGTGTGGAGGGTGTGCTGGGCGTGTGGAGGGTGTGGTGGGCGTGTGGAGGGTGTGCTGGGCGTGTGGAGGGTGTGGTGGGCGTGTGGAGGGTGTGGTGGGCGTGTGGAGGGTGTGGTGGATGTGGAGGGTGTGGTGGGCGTGTGGAGGGTGTGGTGGATGTGGAGGGTGTGGTGGGCGTGTGGAGGGTGTGGTGGATGTGGAGGGTGTGGTGGGCGCGTGGAGGGTGTGGTGGGCGCGTGGAGGGTGTGGTGGGCGTGTGGAGGGTGTGGTGGGCGTGTGGCGGGTGTGGTGGGTGTGTAGGGTGTGCTGGGCGTGTAGAGGGTGTGTTGGGCGCGTGGAGGGTGTGGTGGATGTGGAGGGTGTGCTGGGCGCATGGAGGGTGTGCTGGGCGTGTGGAGGCTGTGGTGGGCGCGTGGAGGGTGTGGTGGGCGTGTGGAGGGTGTGGTGGGCGTGTGGAGGGTGTGGTGGGTGTGTAGGGTGTGCTGGGCGTGTAGAGGGTGTGTTGGGCGCATGGAGGGTGTGGTGGATGTGGAGGGTGTGGTGGGCGTGTGGAGGGTGTGGTGGATGTGGAGGGTGTGGTGGGCGTGTGGAGGGTGTGGTGGGCGTGTGCAGGGTGTGGTGGGCGTGTGGAGGGTGTGGTGGGCGCGTGGCGGGTGTGGTGGGCGTGTGGAGGCTGTGGTGGGCGTGTGGAGGGTGTGGTGGGCGCGTGGAGGGTGTGGTGGG
Organism: Perognathus longimembris pacificus; assembly: GCF_023159225.1. Classification (NCBI taxonomy): domain Eukaryota; kingdom Metazoa; phylum Chordata; class Mammalia; order Rodentia; family Heteromyidae; genus Perognathus; species Perognathus longimembris. The sequence goes on along the minus strand of NC_063161.1, from coordinate 2,087,307 downwards.
CGTGTGGAGGGTGTGGTGGGCGTGTGGAGGCTGTGGTGGGCGTGTAGGGTGTGCTGGGCGTGTGGAGGTTGTGGTGGGCGCGTGGAGGGTGTGGTGGGCGCGTGGAGGGTGTGGTGGGCGCGTGGAGGGTGTGGTGGGCGCGTGCAGGATGTGGTGGGCGCGTGGAGGGTGTGCTGGGCGTGTGGAGGGTGTGGTGGGCGCGTGGAGGGTGTGGTGGGCGCGTGGAGGATGTGGTGGGCGCGTGGAGGGTGTGCTGGGCGTGTGGAGGGTGTGGTGGGCGCATGGAGGGTGTGCTGGGCGCATGGAGGGTGTGCTGGGCGTGTGGAGGCTGTGGTGGGCGCGTGGAGGGTGTGGTGGGTGTGTGGAGGGTGTGCTGGGCGTGTGGAGGGTGTGGTGGATGTGGAGGGTGTGGTGGGCGCGTAGAGGGTGTGCTGGGCGCATGGAGGGTGTGCTGGGCGTGTGGAGGGTGTGCTGGGCGTGTGGAGGCTGTGGTGGGCGCGTGGAGGGTGTGCTGGGCGTGTGGAGGGTGTGGTGGATGTGGAGGGTGTGGTGGGCGCGTGGAGGGTGTGGTGGGCGCGTGGCGGGTGTGGTGGGCGTGTGGCGGGTGTGGTGGGCGTGTGGAGGGTGTGGTGGGCGCGTGGAGGGTGTGGTGGGCGTGTGGAGGGTGTGGTGGGCGTGTGGAGGCTGTGGTGGGTGTGTAGGGTGTGCTGGGCGTGTGGAGGGTGTGGTGGGCGCGTGGAGGGTGTGGTGGATGTGGTGGGTGTGGTGGGCGTGTGGAGGGTGTGGTGGATGTGGAGGGTGTGCTGGGCGTGTGGAGGGTGTGGTGGATGTGGAGGGTGTGGTGGGCGTGTGGAGGGTGTGCTGGGCGTGTGGAGGGTGTGGTGGATGTGGAGGGTGTGGTGGGCATGTGGAGGCTGTGGTGGGCGTGTGGAGGGTGTGGTGGGCATGTGGAGGGTGTGGTGGGCATGTGGAGGGTGTGGTGGATGTGGAGGGTGTGGTGGGTGCGTGGCGGGTGTGGTGGGCGTGTGGAGGGTGTGGTGGGCGTGTGGAGGGTGTGGTGGATGTGGAGGGTGTGGTGGGCGCGTGGCGGGTGTGGTGGGCGTGTGGAGGGTGTGGTGGGCGTGTGGAGGGTGTGCTGGGCGTGTGGAGGGTGTGGTGGATGTGGAGGGTGTGCTGGGCGTGTGGAGGGTGTGGTGGATGTGGAGGGTGTGGTGGGCGTGTGGAGGGTGTGCTGGGCGTGTGGAGGGTTTGGTGGATGTGGAGGGTGTGGTGGGCATGTGGAGGCTGTGGTGGGCGTGTGGAGGGTGTGGTGGGCATGTGGAGGGTGTGGTGGGTGCGTGGAGGGTGTGGTGGATCTGGAGGGTGTGGTGGGCGTGTGGAGGGTGTGGTGGGTGTGTGGAGGGTGTGGTGGGCGTGTGGAGGGTGTGGTGGGTGTGGAGGGTGTGGTGGGTGCGTGGAGGCTGTGGTGGGCGTGTGGAGGGTGTGGTGGGCATGTGGAGGGTGTGGTGGGCGTGTGGAGGGTGTGGTGGATGTGGAGGGTGTGGTGGGCGTGTGGAGGGTGTGGTGGATGTGGAAGGTGTGCTGGGCGTGTGGAGGGTGTGGTGGGCGTGTGGAGGGTGTGGTGGATGTGGAGGGTGTGGTGGGTGTGGAGGGTGTGGTGGGCGTGTGGAGGGTGTGGTGGGTGTGGAGGGTGTGGTGGGCGTGTGGAGGGTGTGGTGGGTGTGGAGGGTGTGGTGGGCGTGTGGAGGGTGTGGTGGGCGTGTGGAGGGTGTGGTGGTCGCACACAGAGCGGCCCAGTCCTCTAGCTGTCGCTCCCTCCTGGGGTCTGGGCAGAGTGGAGCCCCCGGGAAGCCCATCCCGCTCCGGCAGGGACACTCTGAGGAGCCGTGGTGTCCGGGCGGTCCGCTCTCTTCCCAGGGCCACCGCAGGGACTTCCGGTGGACTCTGGAGACGGCAGGTCCCCTGGGACTGAGCCAGAGCACAGGGCTCGTCTCCAGTGCTCTTCAGGGTGTTTCATGGGAAAGCGCATCGTGCAGGCTTTCCTGCCATCCCCAAGAAATCAGTGCAGGGAAGCAGCGGGAAAGGCGGCCAGTCTATCATAACCAACAGGACTCCCAGCCCCAGGACCTGTGCTACATACATACATGCATACATGCATGCGTACACACATACATGCGTACATAGATACATGCATACACACATGCATGCATGCATACATACATGCATACGTACATGCATGCATGCATACATACATGCATACGTACATGCATGCATGCATACATACATGCATACATGCATGCATACACACATGCGTGCATACATACATGCATACACACATGCATGCATGCATACATACATGCATACATGCATGCACACATACATGCATGCATGCATGCATACATACATGCGTGCATGCATGCATGCATACATACCTTCATACTTGCATACATGCATACATACATGTATGCATGCATACATACATGCATACATGCATGGATGCGTACATACATACATGCAGCCTTTTATAAATGCTTAGTAGTATAGTGTGACATATGTACACATTGAAAAAGGTGATGGAAATGCATATTTCTGGGCAAAGATGGAAATTCTGCCTGACACAAAAGTGGGACGAGCAGCAGAAACAAAACAAAAATCAATTAAAGCAGATAAGCCATAAGAGGAAGCAGAGGGAGAGGAGAGAGAGAGGATAATGGAGTCGAACCCAGCACCACCATCCCGCGGCATGAAGGAGTCTGTCTGTCTGACGCGCGTGGAACTGGAAGGGGGGGGGGGCGGTAGCAAGGCGCTGGAGGGGGTCTGCCCGCCCGTGCTTCCTTGAGGCGAGGGAAAGCCTGCCGTCCGCAGGCCCCAGGAGCTCCCTGACCTCCGCCAACGCCATGCACGGTGCCCCGGGCCGGCTCGGTGCTCACCGGGGTCGAGCCGCCGAAAGCCGGGACACACGGTGAGAAGCCTCGGCAGAAGAGGGCCGCCCTGAAAGGCCGCAGCGCCCGGGGAGATGGAGCAGAAGGCTGGGGAGGGGCCCCGGGAGGGAGCCGGGCCACCTTCGGGCTGCCAGATCCACGGTCAACCACGAATTCCACACCGGGCAAACCATGTGTCAGGGCGTGGCAGGAACACAAGACGGTGACCAGGCACTGTGCGTCCATCACCAGGGTCCGTCACCGAGGGCCTTGGCTCTCCTCAGAGCAACGGTAGCTAAGAGGTGAGCTGCGCTTTGGCTGGACCTTAAGAACCAGCATTGTATTCGTGCATTATAGCATCTTCTGTACCGCATGAGTATATGCGCTGATAACTCGTTAGTTTATCATGAAACCGTTAAGCCCGGGGCCTTGTGTACGCGAGGCAAGCAAGGAAAGTGTCCTACCTCTTGAGCCACATCCAAATCTTTTTAGATTTTTTTGGTATATTTTTTTTTTCCTGAGACTGAGTGTCACCAATAACTTTGTCCAAGCTGGCTTTGAACTCACAGTCCCTCCGTCTCCGCCTTGCAAGTAGCTGGAATGATGAGCGTGTGCAACCATAGCTGGCTAAGATTAAAAAAAATAAAGAAAGAAGTTTGAGGAGTCAAATAACAAGGCACCGGTTAGCGGACACCACCTCCATGATGAGAAAGGGAAGCGGTAGGGACATTTCACCAGATGTGTGCTGATATTAGCAAGGCCAGAGGATGTCAGATCCAATTAATGCGCTGGTAAACGGAAAAGACGACATGTCTTGTTCTCTTGTCTCCGATACTTACACGGCAATTGCCTGATGCAAACATAATAGGAAAAACACATGGTGGGGTTTATAACCGGCCTGGGAGGGAAATAGAAAGGAACAGAGATGCCCAGAGCCAGTAAGGCTTCTCTATTATCAGAGGCTAAAATAGGTTGGGTGGCTCTGCTGCCGTTCCTAGAAGAATCACTAAGATCCAGAAGCTACAGCTAAACGTCGATAGAGGAGATAAGGCAGGATGGAGAACAACCTCGTGATTCACAAAGAGAGCAAGGAAAGCGGAAAACACCAGCCAGGAACAGATCAGATCGCCGTAGATGGTCCCCCTCGCCCTCCCCAACCGCAGTAGCTTCATTCAGTGTGGGTGGTCTCCAGGCTCTCCTTCTGCCCTTGGAGGGGACGCTGCGGTAGCACTGACCACCCCCTCCACAGGAAGCAACGACTGGACTAAGGCCCACCCTACGTAACACAGTGTGGGGGCAGCTGAGAGACCCTCCGGTACCGGGTCTGGAAGCTGGGCCTGGGGAGGACTGTAAACCAGAGCCCAGGGCAGCCCGCGTGGCCGCAACGAAGGGCGGAGGGAGGTGCTCAGAGCCAGGGGCGAGAAGAGAGGCTGCGAAGAAACCACAAGATGGACGGGCGTGGCCCTGGCAAGGAAAAGAACCCGCTCGTCATTCGCCAGAAACGTCATGGGTCACGAAGATACCCAGGTAACCTATACGTTATTTAAACAGTGCGGATTTATAAGCGATAGGAGGAGCTACAAGTAATCAATTGCAGCTTTACCGACTGAGATCCGTCATGATAAAAGCGCCAGTTACAGAAGCAACCAGAGCTACAGAAACCTGGGAATAAAATCAGGAGAACTGAAACACTTTTTTTTTTAAGTATACAAATACCAATCTAAGACATGAAGAAAGGGACAAGTAAATAGTAATATACATTTATTTAACAACCAAAGAAATCCAATAAAAAAATCAAGGCAGAATTCTTCACAGGATGCGTGTTTGACTTGTGTGGCGAGGCAAAGGGTTCAGGACGTTTACTCTCCCAGATTGGTGGGTATTCTGTAAGAAGGACCAGAGTAGGGAAAAGAAGACACAGAGCTTTAAATACACATAGGAAAAATACCAGACGCATTCACGTGAACATGAATGTCAGTGCCCGGTGCGTCCATCCACATGGAAAGACAAAGTGAAGAAGGGCAGACACGCTCAAGGCTAAGGAAGATTGGAAGCAGCTCAGCAGGTGTCTGGGGGGGGACTGTGGATTCCTAGGACCTGGTAAACCTGACACCTCTGTCCCCACGCTGAACAGTCCCTCCCCTACCTCTGTGTCCACCCGTCCGGCAGGGGACAGAGAGCCCAGGCAGGGCTGCCCATCACAGCCCAAGCTGTCCTGACCTCCGGGAATTTCGGGAGGAGCAGCAGTCTGCCAAGAGAGAAATGGATAAACAAATCGTAGGACGTTCGCGTCCTGCAATGCGAGGTGGTGAAAACAAATGAAGGAGGGTTTTGTGTAGCCGCGGAGATGATTCTCAGAAACATAATACTGGAAATGAATCTGGTTGCAGGGAGATTCATACATTTTAATTTCGTGAAGACAGTTTTGTAAATAGAGAAATAAAATGCCATGTATAAGAAGGTACGCAGACGTGATAACAAATGACAGAGCGCCTGAAATCAACTAAGCTGTAAATTCGGAACGTGACGCCCTGACAGGGGACATGGCGAAGTCTCCGCCGGCAGCGGCGACACTTTATTATTTCGGCTGGCTGCTGGACGGGCCTCCATTCTGCTTCCTGCGTCTGCCCTCTCCTAGGTGTGAGCCCGGCTTGTGCCCCTCTTGCTCTAGTGCCCTCTAGCTCCGTGTCCCCAGTTCCTGTTGAGATCACCCCCACCCCCGGGGCCCTGTTGAGATCACACACACACACACACACACACACACACACACACACACACACGTGTTCACAAGCAACTGCTCCCTAGTTAGCCACCCCCCCCGAGCACACTGGGTCCTTCCCCTGTGCGCAGTGTGTCAAGCTCCTTTTCCGGTGCACACGCGCGTGTCAGTGCACGCGCAGACCCGGGGGAGTTAATTTGCCCGGCAGCCCCGTCCAGGCCCGTGTCCAGCACGCGTCGTCAGGGGATCAGTGGGTGGTGTGACCATCGTGCTCAGAGAATGGGCCCAGGTCACGAAATGCGCGTCCACTGCCCTGCGGATCGCGCGCTTCCCTGGTCCTCCCAGAAGTTAGCCTGGCGCCCGAAGGATCGTGGTCAGCCCAGGGGGGTCCTGCACAGACCGGGGGCTCCCGCGTGGGGCCTGGGATTCTGCCGTCTCCCTCTCACCTGTGCCCACGCGGCTCACCCCAGGGCGCGCTCCCTGGGAACGTAGCCCCCCGCCCCCCCCCCCCGCAGTCTGCATCCGGGGTCACGCCTCTGGGAGCGGAAGGGGCTGCTGACGCGTGGGGACGCAGTCCAGTGGCTGCCACCCTCACCGAGCCGGGGCAGTTCCATGTGCTGACAGTCCCCCTGGGTTCCCCGGGGGCCTCGCCCCTTTCCGGCCCCCACCCACACGCACAGAGCCCCCCAGGAGCTCCGCTGGGGGGGCTGGGGCGTGGCAGGCGCCGGCAGAGCCTCTCCGGGCGGAGGGAGTCTGGCTTCTGCAGGGATGGCCCGGCACCCCAGGGAGGACCGGGCTCTGGAGGCCGAGCTGGGGGTCCCCGCCCGAGGCAGGGCGCCCTGGGCCGCCCTTCGGAGCCCCGGCTCCCCAGGCCTGGCTCTGCAGCTGTTTCCTCCTCCAGCCCTCTGGTCGCTAGCGGCAGAACCCCCTCTCTGGGAGCATCTTTGTTCTTGGAGCATTTCTTTGTTTCTGAGAGCTCGTCTCAAACAACAGGGTCTGTCTGGAGGAAGGGTTAAGGACATCTTATTTAAGCTGGAGGAGCCCAGCCGCGGCTTGTCCCTGAATGGAGCGATTTGTGCAGCTTCCCAGGGAGACAGAAGCTGCTTCTCCGCTCTGTCTACTAAGGAGGCAGGGATTTCCATGCCTAAGTAGATAAACACAGCGTGCAGGGGCGACAGGGCCCGCAAGAAAGAGCGCACTGTTCATTACCGTCCCCGCTCTCTAATAGGATCACAACGGGCTGAGCCAGGTTTCCGCTCGAGTGCCCCTGCACACGGGCCGGCCGGGTGTCTGCCACCTGCTAATTCTAGATTAGGCTCTGGCCGCGCCCGAGGCTGGCTGTCAACGCCACAGGTGACGCTGGCTCGAAAGACAGCAGAGCTGCGCACCCCGCAGGAGAGACCCTGCGTGCCCGTCCCGACAGGAGCCGAGGCAGGACGGCTGGGCCCTTTCAGAAAGAAGCTCCTGGGGCCCAGGGCAGGCCTGTGGAGCTGGCAAGCCGTCAACGCTGCCCGCATTGCCCAGCCCCGCGGGAACCCGGCATTTCACAGCGCAGAGAAGGGAGCCGGCCTCTCGAAGATGGGGCGGGGGGGGGGGGAACGGGGGACTGACGGGTGACTGGCGGGGCCTTGTAAGGGAATGTGGAGCAAAGACCAGGACTTCGCTCAGAGAGATCGAGGGTCCCAGGACAGGGAGCAGAGAGGGTGGCCAGGCCAGGCAGCCTGGAGAGCTACTGTCCCTGTCCACACCCCTTGCTCCGCCTCGCATTCTGCCTGAGGCACCCCAAAACGAGCGGGAATGCCACCGCCCAGCGCCCGAGCATGCGTGCCCACGGCCCGTGCGACAGAGCTTTGCACGTCGACAGGGACACACACACGGTAGATTCGGACAGTCTCCAGCAGCGCTGTGAACTCTTCACTACTTCCCGGGGAAGTCCTGAGGAGGAAACTGTGCCTCGGCCACTGGCCTGAGCCTGACCGAGCTCCGGCTGAAACGGCTCCCCAGAGGCTCCAACTCCTCCGCTGGAGATCACATTCCGTCCACTCAGAGTTCTTCCCCGTCCCCCCATCCACGTCACCAGACTCTGCCATCGACCTCTGCATCCTTCTTTGCACACAGACCCAACAAAGATGGCGCTGGGATTTCACATCACCTTCTTCCGAGCTGTGTGTCCCGGTCTCACTGGGCCTGTGGTCCTGAGGCTGAGTGGCATGGGGGGGGGGAAGGCCCGGGCCCTGTCCACTTGAGGCTGGGTGGCACGGGGTGGGGGGAAGGCCCGGGCCCTGTCCACTTGAGGCTGGGTGGCATGGGGGGGGGGGGGGAAGGCCCGGGCCCTGTCCACTTGAGGCTGGGTGGCACGGGGGTAAGGCCTGAGCGAGAGTTCAGGGCCGATGGCATACTCCATAGGAACTCCAGTCTTGTCACCTGTGAGAAAGGATTAGTCATTACCACCCTGTCCCACAGAGCTGGACAGAGGACTGGGTGCCAGTCAGTGAGGCCAGGCTCAGCTCCAGTGTCCACGGTCACTCCCCTGGGTGCCAGGCTCAGCTCCAGTGTCCATGGTCACTCCCCTGGGTGCCAGTGACCTTTCTAGAGACCCCTCACTTTCGACATGTTGACCGTGCCCCCCCCCCCCCCGAGCCCATTAGTATCACCACCCTTCGCACCTGTCTCCAGGTAGCCCGGAACCCTCTCCCCTTCCCTCAGCACCCCCACTCTGTCCTTCCTCGACTTCTCCGCTTGCCCTCACCCTGTTCCCAGCCTCCGCCGCAGTCTCCACACCCAGGCTCCTGAGGCTGGGCCCACTAGACGGCGTCTTCTGAACACAGATGCCTCTTGGCTGGGTGTTTCTGTGGGACCACAGTGACTGAGTCGTTCGTGCCTGGTGGAGAGGCCGGGGCGACTTGTTTCCTGTGGCATCAGCTGGTGGTCCAGTGGTTATAGGAAGCCTTCCGCAGCACAAGTCTGCTGTGAAAACCAAAGTGCTGCCCAACACAGAGTGGGCCCTGCCCCACTAGGGTGGACACGGAGTGGACTCTGCCACACCGGTGGACACGAGTGGACTCTGCCCCACTACGGTAGACACAGAGTGGACTCTGCCCCACCGGTGGACACAGGGTGGACTCTGCCCCACTAGGGTGGACACAGAGTGGACTCTGCCCCACTACGGTGGACACAGAGTTGACTCTGCCCCACCGGTGGACACAGGGTGGACTCTGCCCCAGTAGACACAGAGTGGACTCTGCCCCACTATGGTAGACACAGAGTGGACTCTGCCCCACCGGTGGACACAGGGTGGACTCTGCCCCACTACAGTAGCCACAGAGTGGGCCCTGCCCCACTAGGGTGGACACAGAGTGGACTCTGCCCCACTACGGTAGACACAGAGTGGACTCTGCCCCACCGGTGGACACAGGGTGGACTCTGCCCCAGTAGACACAGAGTGGACTCTGCCCCACTATGGTAGACACAGAGTGGACTCTGCCCCACCGGTGGACACAGGGTGGACTCTGCCCCAGTAGACACAGAGTGGACTCTGCCCCACTACGGTGGACACAGAGTGGACTCTGCCCCACCGGTGGACACAGGGTGGACTCTGCCCCACTACAGTAGCCACAGAGTGGACTCTGCCCAACCAGTGGACACAGGGTGGACTCTGCCGCACCGGTGGACACGGAGTGGACTCTTCCCCACTAGGGTGGACACGGAGTGGACTCTGACCAACTAGGGTGGACACGGAGTGGACTCTGCCCCACTACGGTGGACACAGGGTGGACTCTGCCTCACTACAGTAGCCACAGAGTGGACTCTGCCCCACTACGGTAGACACAGAGTGCACTCTGCCCAACCGGTGGACACAGGGTGGACTCTGCCCCACTAGGGTGGACATGGAGTGGACTCTGCCCCACTAGGGTGGACATGGAGTGGACTCTGCCACACTGGTGGACACAGAGTGGACTCTGCCCCACTAGGGTGGACACAGAGTGGACTCTGCCCCACCAGTGGACACAGGGTGGACTCTGCCCCAGTAGACACAGAGTGAACTCTGCCCCACTACGGTAGACACAGAGTGGACTCTGCCCCACCGGTGGACACAGGGTGGACTCTGCCCCACTACGGTGGACACAGGGTGGACTCTGCCCCACTATGGTGGACACAGGATGGACTCTGCCCCACTATGGTGGACACAGGATGGACTCTGCCCAAGGCACATCAGTGTCCTTCACTCCCAGGTTTCTCAGTACTCAGGAGGCTCCGAGAGCAAGGTGACAACTCTAGGTGCACTGACATGGCTGTTCTTCAGAGAAAGACACTGGGCTACGGGACGATGCATAGAACATGGGCCCAGAGCCAGGAGAAGCTGTACCCTTCCTTATAAACCCCGGTTTTCCCCACAGGCCAGCACAGCAAGCCCTCGGTTCGGGTTCTCTGTGAGAATCAAGTTCTTGGGTCCTCAGCATGCCTGGAGTCCATGGTGGACCAGCAGGCCAAGAACTCAAGGTCCCAGGTCGTGGAGGGGCCCTCCAGCCCTCTGGCCTCCTCCCCTTCGTCCTCCTGCCCTCAGGGCCCAGTCTACACTGTCCTGGAGTCCTCTCAAAGCCACCCAGGCTCAGCGAGGGCTCGTGTCCTGCTACCAGCAGGTGCGCTCACCAGCCTGCCCGTAACGCAGCCCCAAAGCACAGACCCAGCTGTGGCCCGTGCCCGGCCTGGCCTCACACCCGCTAAAGCCATTGCTGCAGACAGAGCAGGAGTTAAGAACTATATTACTAAGGGAGAAATATGATTTACAGCTTCTTAAAATGGTTTGAAGTTCAGAAAGAAAAGGGAGAAAGAGAAGCTCTAACAGCAGCAGTAATTTCCCAGACCCTCCATGGTCTGAATCCTCAAAACTTGTAGTTCAAAGGGATTTGGGAGTTACTCAACTCATCAAGCTGCTGCTTTGCAAACTCTGCTTGAGTCCAGAGCTCATCATGAATTTTATGAGTTTAGTATTTTTTTACACCAGGGTTCTTTGAAGTCTTACCTTTAAAAAGCAAAAACAAAACCGAAGTGAGACTTTTTTTTTTTTTAAGAAAGAGAACTTTGCTAAACCAGCACCAAAGGACTGAGACATGGAATTGGGGTGTGGAGAGCTAGAGAAGGCACTGTGGTCCTTAGGAGAGGCGCCCTGGACCCTACCATGGGCAGAAGGGATCAGGTATCCATGAGCTGGAAAGCAAGGTGTATAAAGGCGTGCTGAGTAGCATTTGTTTTTGTAAAACATAAACCTTAGCAATTTGTGTGTATGTGTGTATATAATATATAGTATACACGTGCATGTATAATATGAGTCTGTATTCACAGGAACAGACACTGTGTATATGTGTGAGGATGTACAGCAGTATGGCATATGCCTATGTGTATATGTCTGTCTCTGTGTGTGTGTGTGTGTGTGTGTGTGTGTGTGTGTAAAGCCAAGTAAGTATAAACAAGCATTGGGGAATAGCTGCATGGATTTCTTCATTCTCAAATTGGTGGGTGTTGAGAGATTTGGAAGAAGGAAGGAGGGAAGCAGGGGAGGCTGACACAGAGAAGTAAAAGAAGGGAGCATTTTGAAACCAATGGTGTACTTTCATGATTTTTGCAAAGAATGTAGGTAAATACGGGCAATAAATCAAATTTAAAATGAAAAGAAAATAAGCACTGAGCAATGCTGAGTGGGAAGACGGATGTGAAATGATGTCTGAAAGAGTGTTACTTAGATGGTAAAGGTAGTCCTGATGACTTTATTATCCCTGCAGTCAGATGGTTATTCCCATGGAGACAGGATGGAGCCACACTGACTTTTGCTTGAGGCTGAACAACCACTGTTGCCAAAGTCTCCCTGCTTGGATAATTCACTGGCTTAGGCCTCCTCAGAGGGTTGGGCCTCCTCAGTAGACTGGGTCTTCTCAGTGGACTGGGTCTCCATAGTGGCTTAGGCCTACTTAGTAGAGTGGGCCTCCTCCATGGGTTGGGCCTCCTCAGTGGGTTGAGCCTCCTTAGTGGGCTGAGCCTCCTCAATAGGTTGGACCTCCTTGGTGGGTTGGGCCTCCTCAGGGGCTTGGGCCTCCTCAGTGGGTTGGGCCTCATCAGTGGGTTGGACCTCACCAGTGGATTGGCTCTCCTCAGCAGGTTGGACCTCCTCAACAGGTTAGGACTCTTCAGTGGGTTGAGCCTCCTCAGTTGGTTGAGCCTCCTCAGTGGATTGGGTCTCCTCAGTGGGTTGGGCCTCCTCAGTGGATTGGCTCTCCTCAGTGGGTTGGGCCTCCTCGGTTGGTTGAGCCTCCTCAGTGGGTTGGACCTCCTCAGTGGGTTGAGCCTCCTCAGTGGATTGGCTCTCCTCAGTGGTCAGTGGATTGGCTCTCCTCAGTGGGTTGAGCCTCCTCAGTGGGTTGGGCCTCCTCAGTGGGTTGAGCCTCCTCAGTGGGTGGGGCCTCCTCAGTGGGTGGGGCCTCCTCAGTGGGTTGAGCCTCCTCGGTGGGTTGGACCTCCTCAGTAGGTTGGACCTCCTCAGTAGGTTGGACCTCCTCAGTGGGTTGAGCCTCCTCGGTGGGTTGGGCCTCCTCGGTGGGTTGGACCTCCTCAGTGGATTGGCTCTCCTCAGTGGGTTGAGCCTCCTCAGTGGATTGGGCCTCCTCACTGGGCCAGCCCTTGGGGCTAGAAGCTAGGAACCAGTGCTCCACTTGCATGTCCCCAGCTATCTTTGAACACCTCACTAACTGACTGAGGATATAGCTTATTCTCTCCTTTTCCTGCGAAGTCTGCTCTAGAATGACCCAGGGTTGCCCAGGCCCCTCTGCCCGTGGCCTGGGCTGTGGTCAGGGGTGAGGTATGTGGGGAAAGGCAGAAGGAGACCTTCTTCGGACGTTGAGCAGCCCCCACACCCAGCCTGGGGCTTGCTCTGGCATTCTGTGCACCCCCGGGACCAGGGCCCTGGCTTCCTCCTCAGACCCGACATGGGCTGTGAGTCCCGGAGTGAGTGTTGGACCCATGGGGCAGCATCTTGGTGTTCCGAGCGCTCCGCCACATTTGTGGGATGGAGGAGGGAGAGGCCAGCCCGTGAGAGCCGCGAGCACAGAGGCCCAGAACGCAGGGGAGAATGGCCATGCGCGCTGCCCTGACAGCTCCCAGCTCCCTCCCCAGGGGGTGCTGTCAGAGAGGGCCTGGTGGGGAGTGAGGCCTGCCCCCCCTCCCCGTGCGCAGTGGTTCTGAGGCCCCCTCTGTTCTCACACACAGTGGGGGCTGTGTATGTCGGGGGGGGCGGCATCCAGTGAGGAGCTGCTTTCCATCACCAGAAAGGGGGGCCCCACACAGACCCAGACCACGCCGAGCCGTAGCACCAGGCAGCATGAATGAGGAGTCCCTCTAACCGGAAGGCGGTCAGGCAGCCATCTTGGACTCCCATGCAGTTCAGAAGGGCGTGGAGGGCGCCTTCCTCTACCAGCCACCTTCACAGAGGCCTACTGATGTGGGAGGCCTCGGGGAGGAACAGAATCCCAGGAAATAATATTCAAAATGCCCAACTTGCCTAGGAAATTACTCATCATACTCAGGACCACTAAGATCTCAGCTTGAATGAGGAAAGAGGATCGGTGGCGGCCAACAGGAAGGTATCTCAGGCGTTAGAATGATCTGAAAAGGACATTAGAGACACGGTCCTAAAATGCTTCAAAGAGCAGCGGTGAACATCTAAGACACAAATCAAAAAAAATGTATATATAAAACCTCTGCAAAAAAGTATCAAACTTCAAAAAAAGATGGAAAATTTTACAGCAATAAAATAAAGTAAAATCAGCGGAAGAAAAACTGCTCCTCAATGGATTAAACAGTAGAATGAAGGGGCAGGGAAAGTATCTCTGAGGCTGGCATGCAAACGTCCAATGAAACAGAGAAAATAGACCAACAGAAGGAACAGAGTGTCTTAGGGGCATGGCAGAGCAATAGAACATTATTCAACATTTGTGTTTTCAGTGCTCTGAAAAGAGAAAAGAAAGGGAATGGGGAAGGGAAGTGGTCAAAGAAATAATGTCTGGAAACTTGCCTGACGTCGAGAGTCCACAGGAAATAAGCATTCAGGTTGAATAACCGTAGCAAACCACAGCCAAGCAGACCCCAGCGCGGAATTCTCTACCCAGCACAAATATCCTTCAGGAATGAAAAGGAAAGCAAAATCTTAGAGAAAGTTGGAGAATCGTTGTTACTACTGGAAAATAACAGGCCACATCAGGAAGCGGGAGAGAGCAAAAGTAAATTGTCAGAAAACATAATGGACTTGTCCCTTTGAGCTTTCCAAGTTCTGCATAATGGTTGGCACACAGATTATAACAGCAATGTGATTTTCAATACATGTAAGGAAACAAGACAGTTACATTGAAAATAAGAATAATGAAGGAACATGAAGAAGATTAATTTTCTATGCTTCAGTTGAACCGATTAAGCATCCACTCAGGTAGACTGACATAACTTTGTACATGTGTGCATGCATGCGGGCATGTGTGTGTGTGTGTGTGTGTGTGTGTGTGTGTGTGTGTGTGTGCATGCACTCTGGCAAAGCCAGCCAACAACTACATTAAATCCACTGGCCAAAACAAACACATTTGCCTAAAGGGTCAAGAAACTAAAATGGAACCTCACCTCAAGGACTGAGAGCCACAGTTAGAGCGTCGGCTCAACACCTGTCCCTGAGTTCAAACCTCAGGACTGCCACCAAAAAAAAAAAAATACATAGAAACTCACTTCAAAATGATGGTTTATATTTGTTAGAAGCCAAAGTCCGCGACAAGACAGACCATGGAAGGATACGATTTAGACCTTTCCCAAGCCAGAGTCTTGGCACGAGTTTAAATAGATCCGAAACTGAAGATCTAAGTCATCTAAATAAATCCAGAATCTAAAGGGAGTGTGTGTGTGGGGGGGGAGGGGTTAGGGAGGAGTGTGCAGGGCAGTGTGTAAGAGCCCACACGGCATTCGTACGTGCCGTCTCTGCCGTGCACGCACATCCACGTGGGGTGTGCTGGTGTGTGCTGTGTGGATGGATGTGTGGCGCACGCTTGCGTACACATGTGTGCGTGGGGGGTGGGGGTGGAGGGAGACGGTGCGTATTTCACTTTGGCGTGCCTTTGCTCCCAGCGGCGCCGGTGGCTAAGAACTCTTGATTTCAGAAGAGCTGTTTTCTGCTCCGGGATCAGCGTCCCGCGTGCACTGGGGGTGTCAGAGCGGGCGGGCATCACCCCGGGGAGCCCCACACGGTTCCCGGCAGCGCCCAGGAAGCCGGCCCGGGGAGGCCTCCAAGCCTTCCCACCCAGAGGACGGGCCCCGAGCTTTCTCGCGAGTGCTGGCTGCCCCGGAGCCCAGTGTCTGTGGTGGTGGTGGTGGGGGGGGGGTCTCAGCCACCTCAAATAAAAAGCAGATGAACAGATCTGATTATCAGACTGATTTTATTCTCTGTACGCTAATGAAGAGCCCCTATTATGCAAATGCATATGATTATGACAGTGAGATTTTTTAATTGCAAATTCATTCCCCAAGCCCAAAATAAACTTTTACCACGCCAGTGGGGGCTGCGGGAAGATAGGGAAACCCATTCCAGAAAGAACGCGTCCCAGGAAAACAATAGCTAAGCTCCTCGGAATTAATTTGAAGCCTTTCGTTATTTATCTTTTCTGACTCATTATTGAGATCGAGAGGAACCAATCAACCCTTTTCCTTTCTGCTCTGTCAAATTAAAAAAAAAAGAAAGAAAACGAAGAAGAAAGGAAAGGAAAAAAGAAACTCTGGCTCCAACAAGAGTGGTGGTTTGTTTGTATGTGGGGGTCTTTGGGACATGGGGGATTTGGGGTTCACGCAAGTGGGGAGGCCCAGGCTCTCCTCTCGGCCCGCGGGCCACCTGGGCGGCCTCCCCGTGTGGTGGGGGCAGAGCCCTCTCCGTGGGAGAGACACAGACTTCCGCGCCGGCAGAGGGTGGCACTGTGCTTGTGCCGGGGACCTGGGGTGTCCCCAGACGCCACGTGGTTCCGATCCCCCGTGACCCCCTCGCAGCCCGCCCACCAGAGCCCCCTCCCCCCCTACCTCTGCCTTTGTCCCCGTCGTTGGTGCCAGCTGGGAGGTCACCCTTTCCCGGGCTCCTCACCTCCCGTGTGGATTCCTCAAGAGCGCCGAGACGCAGGACGGCAGAGACGGGGGCCGGCTCTCCCCGCGGTCCTCCTCCACGCGCCGCCTGCCCGAAGGAGTTCACCTGCTCTGCGGGGCGTGCTCACTGCGCCAGGATCCTGGCCCGTGACCCAAAGTCGATGGTTTAGCCCGGAAACACACACGCAGAAAGGGCGGCATCCCCGGGCTCGGCCACGAAAACACCAAGGGCGAAAACCAGAGCGCTTAGACCCCAGGTGTGACCACGCGTCCCTGCGCGTCAAGTAAAGAGACCGGGAGAAGGGCGGGGAAAGACTCGTCGCGTGGCGCCCGTGCCCACCGGGAAGGCAGCCCTGAGCCCCTCGGGAGGCCGACGGAGGTCAACCCGTCAACAGACAAAGGACGGGGTGCAGGGAGGCGGAGGTGTGGGTAGTAGGAGCTGGGGTCCCCGGCTGGGCCTGGCTCCCTGTCTGTAGGTCCAAGGGTGCTGGAGAGATTGCAGAGGACTTGCACCCCTGTCACTCTGGGGCTGGCCTGCAAGTCATCCCTGCTGGTGGCCAGCTTTCCCGGGCTCTCCGGCCCTCCCTCCCTCCCTCCCTCCCTCCCTCCCTCCCTCCCTCCCTCCCTCCCTCCCTCCAGGGCTGTGTCCCTTGTCATGCAGATGCAGATGCAGGAGAGGGGCCGCCAGGGCAGGCTTCCCTTCTGGTTCCCGCTGCTTTGTGGCCCAAGCTCCTCGGTTCCTCCCCCAGGTCACCCCGGCACGGGGGCTTCCGCGTGGACACGTCCCCCCCGGTTTCCACATGGCCATCGGCGTGGCTGGAACTCCGGGAGAAGGGGGAGAGCCCCCCTCCCCCCCCCACCACATTCACTACCCAATGCCAGCTGCGGCGCCCTCTTCGTCTTCTATAGTTAGATTGCTATTTCCGACTCCATGGCTTCTCCTTGACTCACACCTTCGTTATTTCCGTGCTGCGATTGTGGCTGTCGCCGGGACGCGGCTGCCTTCGGTGGCTGCGGCTCACGGCTCGTCCCGCCATGCCGCCGCCCGCCCCGCCCGCCCCCCCGGGCGGCTGGCAGAGCTTTAGAAGGACGGGCGAGGGACGGTTTGTCTTCCCTCCCCCCTCCCCACACTCTTGGACGGCCCCTCCTCACTGGGGAGAAGCTTCTGGAGCCTGATCCCGCCCTCCCCCCGTGTTTGCCTCTCGGCGTCACTTCCCCGGGCGCGATGGAACCTGACCACGCGCAGCCACGGAGGTCGCAGAGGCTTTCCCGTGCGGGTTTTCTGAGTGGCTTTCTTTCTCGGTTGCAGGACAGAGAGGAACGGGTCAAGCACACGACTTCAATCGCGTTCCCAGAACTTAGAAAGTCTATGCGGTGTAAAGTCCATGAACAGAGAGAGAGAGAGAGAGAGAGAGAGAGAGAGAGAGAGAGAGAGAGAGAGAGAGAGAGAGAGACGGCGGAACCCCCACCCCTGACCCCGGGGACTCTGAGCCGGGGGCGGGGAAGACACTGCGCGGCCTTCTTATCACCGTCGTGACCCCAGTCCTGCACGACCCTCATTGATCACGCCCCACGTGAGAGCCCCGCTAGGCCGGATAGATCAGGGGATTGATTTTTGTTTGGCAGAGTTCTGTAAATACACACTTCATAGACTTCCCGGAACCGCCTGGCTGGGTGCTGGCCCCTCGTGGATTTATTGCGCGGCGTGCCCCCGATCGCGTGTCCCGGGAAACGGCCCCGCCGGCCCGCGGCTGGCTCGGAACGGGGTCCACCTGCGCCCCCGGCCGTCCTCACCCCCGCACGGGCCCCAGACGCATCGATCCGGGGACCGAATGTCAAACGCCGCCATCCCCACAACAAACGTTCTTCTCGAAGGTTCTGTGTAAATTGAATTTTCATAAATCAAACCGCACTGGGAAGCCAGGAAGGGGGAAAGGCAGTTTATGGGAAACTTGTTCTCCTGCTTGTACAAATGGGGAAGGGACTTTACTTTGTTTTTAAGTTTTCCAAACGTGCTGCGTTGTTTTTTTCACCTCTGGGTCTTTGAAGGGGAGTCGCTGCTGGCTCCGGGTGCTGCGGGCGGAGCGCCGGCCAAGCCGCGAACCGCGAGGGCCGGGATGGGAGAGCAGGATGGTCCTCCCGAGGAAAGGTCTGGAACAGGGGAGCGAGTCCTTCCCGGTCGCCGGGCTGTGCCCGCCGCAGTTCCAGGCTCCCCGCGTGCTTAGCCGCACGGATTTCAAGCTGGGGTGTGCGTTAGGTCCTCTGAGGACTGGTCACGCCGCGGACCCGGGGACCCCACGCCCGGGGTCTCTGACTCAGCAGGAGGACCAGAGTAGACCCCGAGAACCTGCATCTCTAGGAGCTTCTGGGCCCGATAAATGCCTTCCCCGTGGCCGCACTGCGAGAACGGCCGCGGCGGCAGCCAACGCGTGGCGCGCCTCACTCCCGGGGACTGCACAGCCCGGGGAGCCGCACGCTGCTCCGCACGCCCCGGACCAAGATTAGACCAGGAATCCAACCCCCCCGCGCCTCCCCGGACCAAGATTAGACCGGGAATCCACCCCCCCTGCGCCTCCCCGTGCTCGCTTCTAAAGACGCGGCGTGGCTCTCCGGCGGCGCCCTGGGGGCCCCCACAGCAGGAGAGTCTCGCGAGAAGACTTCCTGCCTTTAATCTGGGTAAAGATGGTCCGCAGGTGCGAACTCACCCTACGAGGGCACCCTGGGCGCAAGGCCGGGGGACCGGGGTCTGCATTCTGATTCCTGGGGACCCGCGCTCTCCTTTCCTCTTAAGAAGTCGATTACTTTGCGGGGACACTCACTCGCGTGGCCATTCATCTTGATAGATTACGCACTGCTTTGTGCCAGTACTCAGTGGGCTCTGGAAGAGCCCGTTGCCGAGGGACACAGGGCCGGGCCATCGGACACCCAGTTTGGATGGCGGCCTAGTTGAAGGTAGGACTCACACCGTGCCTGGAAACTCCTCGGTGCTGAAGTGGGGGGGCTTCCGAGTACCATCCCGCCATAACGGCGGGCCCCAGGACTCTTTGGCCCAGCGGAGGTTGTTTTATTCCCCCTTAGAGTCAGAGAACATAGCCTTGCCTCAGACATTAAAACAGCTGGTATGCATACTGAACACTTCATTTGAACGCAGCACTCCTCCTCCCTGCTCCCCCCTGTCCTCCCTGCTCCCCCCCTCCTCCCCCGCCCCCCTCCTCCCCCGCCCTGGCCTATCAGGGACACAGCCCCGGGCATGCAGTCCAAAAGGGAACCTGTCCTGCGTGCTTCAAGCAAAGACGACGGGGTGGTGCAGAGAACAGCTGCTCTGCAGCGCTGACTCTCACCTCTAGGGGGTGAGGGGGGGCCGAGTCTGAGCCCAGGTATCAGGGGTGTCTACGTCATCATTCCCCGAGGAACTGGGGAGACCCCGCACTTGCCGCCTGTACAATCCGAGGCGTTTCACCCTTCAAATGTCATGGCGGGGAAGGTGCGTGGCCGTGCAGGTCCCGGGACCTCGGCGCACAGATGCGGGGTCACGTGAACCGAACACGGGGGGCCCGGGCGGTCTCCCTGCCCAGGCCTCTCGCCCAGTCCGCTGCCGGAAGGTCCTCTGACGAAGGAAGGAGGGCGGTAGCGCACACCCACCGCTGGAAACGCACTTCCACGCGGACGGACGGCCTCCCCTCCCCCCGAAGAGCCGGCTCCGAGCCCGGGGATGGGTCTGCATCACAGTGCGGCGGGCAAGTGTGAGGCTCCCTCGCAGCGTGAAGCCGTTCCCACGGCCCCGGGCGCCTCGGCCTCCTCTTCCTCCCCGCAGTGCCGCCGGGCCCGGCCACGGGGGGGAGGCACTGGCGACGGCAGGCCTCAGTCAGCCAGTCGGGACCCCTGCGGGAACGCCGGGCTCGCTGAGCGGACGCATGGCGCTCGGGATCCCTGCTGGCTACCGCTGCCGGTAAACGTGGCCCGACCGCCACGCGTCGCCCCTCCTTGGGGGTCCGACACCCTTCACATTCACTTCCGCACGGATTCCTCACCTTGCTACCCATGAAAAGGAGCCAAATCTCAGGATTCCTTCAAACCCCGTGCTCGTTCCTCCCGGGCTGCAAGTTGCACTTGCCAGTCCCATGGAGGCTGAGACTGTGGGAGAGGCCTCTGGGCAAGGAAGGGTGATTTAAAAGCCATTAGATCACTTTGCAGGCTACCGGACACAGGCAGGCCTACGTCCAAGCAAAGTTGGGCTGGGTGGGGCCTTCAGAGGCAGAGCCTCTGCTGATGCGAAGGGCTCGGGACGCCTAGCTCCATCAGAGCTCAACCAGATCTGCCTGGTGCAAGTCTCCACAACCAACCTCACCTCCACACAAGGCCGTTCTGGCTGTGAGAATCGCATTTATGCCTTCGTTCTTCAACCCACGCAGGTAAACTTTGGTTCTGGCTTTGAAGGTCCTCTCTGCAGCTACAAGAACAAAACAAGTGAAGCAGACTTGAAGGATGTCTGAAATCCCTTGGGTTCTATGACCACGACTGGACTGACCTTACGTAGGCTGCAGTGTGCACTTTTCCCGTGAGCTCCCCAGAACCGATAAAGCAGCGGGTCACCTCGCTCTTCTCTCCGTCTCCCAGTCGTATGGTGACCCCGCATCATGCGGAGGGCTGCAGTTTGGGGGCTCTGCCCGGAGGCCCACGACCCTGCGCCCTCCCGCCATCACGTTTCTAGCACCCCAATGCCGGAAGCTTTTGGGCTCAGCACTGCGTTGAAGGCCAGGGATCTGACTCAGCCAAGGCCCAAGTCCAGAACTGGAGGGTCCATTTCCTAGGCTGTGTTGAACAGCCTCATCCAATTTAGGAAAAGAAAGAGCTTTGGCTTTCAACAGATGGAATGCAATGCAAGGCCCACAAGGTATCGGAAGGAGGAGAGCCCAGAGGGCCCACAGCAAGTCCTAGCCAATCACAGGAGGAAACAGAGGAAGGCCTCTAACTTCACAGGGGGAAATCCAGGAAGCGGTGCGTTATCAGGAACAGAGAGAACTGACGACTGACCACTGGAGGGGCGCAGACCTCTGTCTACCTCCCGTTTGTCCACCCTGCTCCAGCAGAAGACTGGCCCGGTGCCTACAGACATTGGAGAGCTTGCGGAACTCTACTGCTCGTGGAGCACTTGAAGGGGAGCACTGCAGGAGAAGAGGGGCGACCCACCAAGGAGGCAGACGTTGCCTTCCAAGAGAGCCATGAGCCCAGACATCCTGGGTCCCTTAGAGAGGGGAGGTGGGGATGAGGGAGAAAGAATTGTGTGGGTCACAGCCCTTACAGACAGGTCTTCTGCTGACTCGCTGCCGGAGGGATGGACGGAGGGATGGACGGAGGGATGGACGGAGGGATGGACGGACGGGGGATGCCGCGGGGGCGGGAGGCAGTGCCGCGCACTCACCCACATTTACAAACATTTGTGTGGAGTAAACCTCACTTGGTTTTTTTAAAAAATATGTTACACAGAGCCCTGCATAGAATGTCAATGTCTCCTTCGTTGTGTGGTGGCGCGCAATCCCTGCTTGGGGCTATGGCATGGAAGGGCGGCCCCACGGGGCCCCTCGGTGGGCTCCCAGGGCAGCCCCACGGGCCCCAGGGGAGGCTCCCAGGCCTCCTGACTCCTCGACACCTCCTTGTGCCCGGGTCTCTCCGCGGATCCTTTAGGGCGCACATCCGGGAGGGTAATGGAACATACTATTTATTTCCTTTTGTTAAATTGAGATATAATTTATATGCCGTAAAATGCGCCCATAGAAAGGACACAACTCGGTGAGCTTTAGTATTTTCACAAACATTTGCATCGCCACAGTTTAATTCCGGAGGATTTTCATTGCTCCATAAAGAAGCCCGGCACTCATTAGCAGTCATTTCCTGTTCCCGCCAGCCACAGGAAACCACTGACCTATTTTCTGTGTGGATCTGCCCATGTTTCCTTCCTTTCAAAGATGTTGTTTATTAACTTATTGACCAGTTGATTATAGAGTGTTCGATGAAATATACATCTCAGCCCATAAAACATGGCCTGCTCCCTTCCTCCCTCCTTTCTTCCCACCTTCCTCCCTCCCTCCCTTCTTCCCTCCATCCTTCCTCCCATCCTTTCCCCTCCCTCTCTCCTTCCCTCCCTTCCTCCCTCCCACCCTCAAGTCCACCCATCCTTCCTCCCATCCCTCCCTTCTCCCTTCCTCCTTCCCCCTCCCTCCCTCCATCCTTCCTCCTATCCCTTTCTCCCCCCTCTCCCTCTATTCTTCCTTCCATCCTTCCCCCTTCCCTCCCTCCCTCTTTCCCTTCCTCCTTCCCTCCCTCCCTGAAAAAGGAGAGCCTTTTCTCTTTGGTACCTGCTTTGGAATGTTGGGTGAGCTGTGTCTGACACGGACTCAGATAACTAGTTACACGTGGGTAAGCTGTGGCTGACACGGACTCAGATAACTAGTTACACTTTGGAACTACAGAACATTCTTTGGTGTGCATTTGAGTTCATGTACAAAGTGACATTGGGGTATTATTTCCTTTTCCCTTTTGCTCAACTTTACAGGTTGAGCACAGAGAAAAACTATGGTAAAGGAGTTAAGAGTCTAAATGCCATTTTTCAGTAAAAGAAACGAGGTCCCTTGGAGGACTTGCCAATTGCATGTCCCTGGCAGGAGCTCTTTCAGAAGAGCCTGGAATTTCTCTTCATCTTTAACTGCAAGAAAGTCATCAAAAACACCAGAGCTGTGTGAAACATACTCCGAAAACAAAACCGGAATCAATCAAGCTAGGACGTATCAGTGAGTGCTGATGGCTCCTGCCTGTAATCCTAGCTACGCAGGATGCTGAGATCTGAAGACTGTTATTTGAAGTGAGCTAGGACAGAAAAGTCTACGAGACTCATATCCAATTAACTACCAAAAACACTGGAAGTGGAACTGTGACTGAAGTGGTAGAGTGCTAGCCTTGAGCTAAAAGCCCAGGGAAAGGCCCAGGCCCCGAGTTCGAAGCCCAAGACGTACACAAACACAAAGATATGAGTTACTACTATGCATTAGAAAATGAATCCACGATGATGCTAAAAAGACGTTTCGCTGCCCAGGTGGCAGAGAATGGCTGCATTTAACTTGAAAGCTGGCAGCTATCAAAAGGGATCCATACTTGTTTCCATTCTCCTGCCTGACTTTACCTCAAGGTGACAGATTGTATACAAGTAGAGGTTCTCATTGTAAAGCCTTTGCATCTACTCAGTGCATCCTAATCACTGGAATATTATTACTACGAAAACTCTAATGGATAAATTTATGTAGACAATGGGAAGCAGCTGTGGACAAAAGGTAGAAACAGCCAGGCAGAACACAACTTACAATGGAGACACCAAATGTCATTGAGGTAGTTCTTTGTCCCAACAAATCAAAGCAAAACCCAAACCAACACACACAAAAAAAAACAACCCACAGGTAGATAAGATTAAACTAGAAGATGAAGAGATTTCATAGTGAGTTCCAGCACAATATACGCCTCTCTATGCATCTGCGCACGTACATGAATATACACACATATAAACACCTAAGTTGCTGGAAATCACTTGATGACACTTGGGAAAATTTGAACATCACGGTATATCTAATGGCAGTAAAATTGATTGTTGAACATCTCAGCGTGCAGTTAGATTATAATGATTATATCCACGAGGGACCATACTCAAAGAAGGAGGAGTTTTATGTTTCTAAACTACATATTATGATATTCTCTCCAAACCTGGCTTCAAAAATAATGAAGGAGGATGGGCTAGGGAGGCGGAGGTACTTGGGAAACGAGGTTGGCTGTGAGTCCATTATTATGAAAGACATGGAGAACAAGGGGGATCATACTCCCTTGTCTATTTTGTGCACATTTGAACTTTCCAGAAAACAAAAACAACCAACTGGAAGCAACGTAAGAACACCTCTGGAGGAGAGCCCGAGCTCCTCGACCGTGCCGCGCTGCTGCCTGTCTCCGTTTCTTCAGTGAAGGAGGGCGGTGGCATCCCCTGGGCTGGCGTTTGAGAGCCCAGCGTTTAGTGGGCACAGAGGAGGCCCAGAGGGCGGAGCCTGCCGCCGTGAAGCTCGCCGCGTGTTCACTTCTACAAAGTGTTTTACAGAATGCCTCCCGTGACCTCTGCTCGCCCGCGCCTTCACGGCTAGGCGCGATCACAACCGACGCCGATCTCCTGGGCTGTCCTTGTGTCTGTCGGCGAGTAGGGGGACCTCTGTAAGACAGATGTTGAGGACCAAGATTGCTATTGACCGCCGATTCCTATTCTGCGTTCATGAAGCACTGGCGTGCACGCCTTTCTGGGCAACTGCTGCCTCGTTACTAGAGCGCCCGGAGAGCTACAGGACTCCTCCCAGCCCCAGTGCCCGTATGCCTGGCGGGTCTGATTATCTTCCTTTCCCAGTGGGGGCATCACGATACCTTCGCACCCGTCGCCCAGCCAATCGGTTCGCCTTGCTGCTTGTTTGCCAAACCTCTGTCAACACGTCCGTGGCTTTTCTTGTGGAGAAAACAGAAGTGCCTCGTGAACATAACCTGCGACTCCAAGGGGATAACCTGTCCTCAGTTCTCAACATTATAACCTCTCTTGATAGTCGCTCATTTGCCTTTCTGCCTACTGTCTTTTGTGGATGAAAATATAATTGATGCAGCTTCAATCTATCATTTTTACCTTGAAGTTTGTGCTCCTGGAGCCTTGGTTGAATCTGTTCACGCTAGAAGGCTAAAAGATATTCATGCTGTTAGAAATATAGTCAAACTGCCTAAGCTGCTCAGCGATTTCGCTATTCAAAGTTCCCTTGTATGACCTAAGGTAGGTTTTCAAATGTATCACTTTAAAATATTATCTGACAACCCACCCTCTCACCCTGATTTGCAAACACATGGGTTTGGATGGTCTGTGCTAAAGTTTCCCTCTGGCACTGAGATTCTTCTACCATTTCACTTTCCCATATAAATTTCAGGATAAATATCTTGGTTTTATTAAAAAATTATAATTTTAGCTAAAATTTTAGTGCAAGGTAGGAAAATTAAGCTTTATAATAGTAATTTACCCCATCCCGGCTCAGAGATTTTCCCCCTATTGTTTGAACTCTTTATTCTGCACTCTTTGATTTAGTTTCAATTATTTCTTGCAAATACATTCCTTTTGGAATAATTTTAGTTATTTAGATGATCGTTGGTAGTATGAGTTGAATTCATTTTTTACTATTATATCATTAGGTAATTATTTCTGATATAGAAGGATATTATTCATGTAAGTAAATGGATGTGAAACCTGGTGAGACTCTCTTAATAATTTCCATAGTGTGGATTTTTATTCTGTGTTCCCAGAACATAATCATGTTCTTTAATAATTTATGCTTTTGGCATGAGTTCATAACATAAATTAGGGATACACTTCATCAAATTGTTTGCATGTATTTGCTAATAGAACTGGGTGTTTTCTCCCTCTCCTCTAGTCAGTCAGTGTGATGTACTGCCTTAGGTTTTGTTCCTATCAGGAAAAACCACATTATGTGGTGCTAGTTGTAATGTGTCCTTGGTATTGGCTAGCTAACATATGTGCATTTGTCTGAGAGTATACTTAAAATATCATTAACCTACTTATAGAAACACTCTGATTTTTTGATTTTTGATACTTTATCTCAGTTTCTGAGTGAGCAGAGTTAACAATGCTCAGGCAAAGTTACAAATCGTTTTATTCCTCTAAATTCTCTAATGGTTTTATATACTGGAAACTATATTGTGAAATAATACATGCTCACAATTGTTTTGAAATCTTAGTTCTTTCTAGTCCCAGGAAAATGTCTGCTTTTTGTGGATGTACTTAATCTTAAATATACCATATATTATATATATGTACACGTATACACACACACACACACACACACACCTTACTGGAATATACCTTACTTCTTAACATTCTGGTCTCCCATAAATTCACAACCTTCTGTATTTGGTTTTGAGCTTGTTCTTAATAGAAAACATATCATTTTATTATGTTTATTGCTCAACTGCAAGTCTCTTTTCTCCCAGAAAACTTAGTACATTTATAGTTATTGTGATAATTATATTTACACTTGCTTGAACAGCATTATTTCTTACTTTAAAATTTATCAGATTTTAGCAAGATTTTTCTACTTGGGCTTTTCTTGGTTTATTGTTGATTAAAAACTATATATACATATGCACGTATAGCCTAAAATTAATAGCTGTTCATTTATTCATTATAGCTGTGTTGAGTTTATAGCTAAAGCCGCTGTCAATGTTCACTTGTTAGTCTCCAGGCAGGTATGTTTCTCTTTCTCTCATGTAAATACTGCTGAGTAAAACTGATGCTATTGATCTCCCAAGCTGCTGTTTTAACCATCAATATGTGAAATCTTCCGTTTTAAGCCATGTGTTTTAACCATCAATATGTGACATCTTCAGCTGCTGAAATCTTTGCTGGCATTATGTCTGTTTTTAGTGATTTATCAGCATCCTCTTGGAGTTTTGCTTTCATGCTATTGTTGGTATATTGTGAATCTCCTTAGTGGTAATGGCCATGGTTTTACATGCAGACCGCTCTGAATGTCTCTGATAAAATGCTCACCTCTTCTGTGATTCCAAACTACTGTTACTATATTTTGGCTCCAGGTTTTAAATTGCACGTGTGTTTCATGAATGTGTTTTCCCAGTCTGTGGGTTGTCTTTCCACTCTCCTCACAGAACTTCCTGAAAGGCAATGAACATTTTCACTTCCTACGAATCCCAGGTTTTCTATGCTCAATGTTGTGCTTTATGGCTCTGTGCCTCAGGAACAGAAAAAGTTGCCTTACCTATTAAATTCCCACAAAAATTGTTTTCCCAGCTATTTTTATCTCAGAAGTTTAATTATTCTTTCTCAAACTTGTTTTGGTGATTGTCATTCGAATTTCCACAAATTTTAGATTTTTATGGGACTATGTTTGTATTCTTTACACTTGCATAGCTTTGCCCAAATACCTGAGAAATCGGCTGCAAATATTGATAGATGTAATGTACAGGGGAATGATTTATTTTGCTCATGTTTTCGATGCATGGATATAAGTATTTAGAGATGTAAATTAACATGATCAATAAGAAGAAACTTTCTGGCCTCACCATAATGGCTGAAGCAAAGACGAGAGCTGGGGGCCGGGTTCAAGTGGTAGAGCACCAAGAGTGAGCAAAAGCCCACTGAAAGCATAAGGCTCTGGGTTCAAACCCTAGTTCTGGCACACATAAAAAGGAAGAAAAGAATAGGAAAGGGAAAGAGGAAGGGGAAGGGGAGGGGGAAGAAGGGGAAGGGGAAGGGGAAGGGGAGGGAAAGGAAAGGAAAGGAAAAGGGAAAGAAAAGGAGAAAGGAAAGGAAAAGAGAAATGGAAGGAAAGGAAAGGAAAGGAAGGGAAAGGAAAGGAAAGGGAAGGAAAGGAAAAGAGAAAGGAAAGGAAAGGAAAAAGGAAAGGAAGGGAAGGAAAAGAAAGGGGAAAGGAGAAAGAAAAGGAAAGGAAAGGGAAGGAAAGGAAAGGAGAAAGGAAAGGAAAGGAAGGGAAGGGAAGGGAATGGAAAGGAAAAAGGAAAGGAAAATGTGAGTTTATATGGAAAGATGGAAAAGGTAGAAAGAAGAGACACTCGCACACAGTGTGATTGGCAGGGAACAATGGCACGACAGCTCTGAGCCCTTCAGAAGTAAAACTAAAGGGAGACTTGAGGGCCTGCACGCACGTCGCTGGGATTACACTGAATAGAATAGGCAAAGAAGTGTACCACGCCCATGTGCAGAGACCCACTGGCAGCCCCGCTCGCCACAGCCCCACCAGCTCACAGCTGACGGTCTCATCAGGAGAATGGAGGAGTAGATTGCAGGGTGACTTTGCAGTCCCGGGGAAACGAGCTGCTACCCGCGCGAGACCTCGGGGTCACTCTCCTAAGAACAGCACTGAGGAAGGCAACCAGACCTGACAGCATGGGAGGAGGGGCCGACACAGATCCATCCTGCCTGACGGGGGGGGGGTGGGGGGGGGCTGGGACCACACAGGGGAGCCACAGAGGTTGGGGGTGGGGGGTCTGGGTTTGAGTGTGGGTTCCTGGCAGCCAGCGATCTGTAGACATCACGCAGCCATTAGCTGATGAGCACTGCCCTCGTTGGCGTCACGTGGAGTCTGGTTTGAGGAGGGGTTATCTCCGGTTGCTACGTCCAAGCGGACACATGGATCAGAAGGTGTCGTGGCACAAAAGGACCCCGGGATTGCTAGAGTTCATAAACTCAGGGGTGCAAGGCCGTTTTTAGAACTAGAATTTGGGGTTTTAGTTTTAGCCTTGTACTTTTTAAAAACATCTAAAACTTCTTTATAATGCGATATTATGCAGTGTGTATTTCTGTCACAGATGTGAACCTGGGACTAATTAGAAACAGAAAAGGGCTTCAGAAGTGTTCGCTGAGAGGGTGACTGGCGGTGGATGCCGTGGCTCAGCACTGTGGTTTTCTGCCTCCTGGTTGTCTCTCTTCCTCCACATCCCCCACTATGATCACCACAGGGGCTCCAGCTCCCCGGTATTAGCAGAAAGACAGCATGACTTTGGAGGCAAGTGGGTGCAGCCACGGCCGCACACAAAACAGGACTTGGGAATAAGAGGCAGAGACTTCACTGGTAATCACCTCCCATTCCTCTGCTTGAAGTTGCCCTCTTTGCCTATTTTGGTGGGAAATAGGCCGAGACGAAGCACCAGACAAATGCGTTGTCGTGAAAAGAAATTGGGAAGAAAGCAGGCCTCCGCCCAGTGTGGGCACGGCGGTGGGGAAGGGTCTGAGGCTGCTCCACGTGTGGGCTTTCCTGCAGAGACCCCCAGGCTCAGCACACACAGCAGGGGGGCCTCGCAGGGTGTCCCCCCCACCCCAAGAGGCTGGCTCCCGGCAGGGACTCCCATCCCGGTGGATAGGGACTTCCGCATCTGTGAGGTTGTGGAAGGCACTCAGAGACAGTACCAGCACCAACCATCAAGGACAGCAGCTGGGGCCACACCCTGTCACCCGCCCCTAGTGGAATCGGGGCCGCACCCCTTCAGCCCCAGGGGGGCCACATCTGGGCAGACAATGATCATGGAAGTAGCTGGGAGGAGGAGGGGCATCCTACCGTTTAAACCCTGCAGCTCTCCTCCAGGTGGAAGGGGGCTGGGGGAAGACGGGCGTTGAGCAGAAGGAGCTCGGAAGCTAACGTCTTTGAGGCCTGGGTCTTTGTCCCAGCCTGTGACCCCTCCATTTGGGTGGCCTGCGGTCTGGCCAGGCTTCCCGGGTCATCTTCAGCGCTTCGGCCACTTCCCGGGTGGCGTTTGCAGAACGGGCTGGAATGACTCGTGGAGCGATACCCTCACCGCCGCCGATAGAGGAGGAGGAACCGCCGTGGGAAAACAGGCAATTAGGTTCCAGGACAACACAATGATTTGTGTTTCCAGCCTTCGATTGCTCTGTACCTGAATCCGAACGCCTTCTCGCCCGTTTCCAACCGCCTGCCTGACCGCAGCTGAAGAGGAGCTCCCGGGAGCCCGAGCTGGACGGGCGGCCCGCCTGGGCAGGGGCAGGAGGACGCGGCCGCCCGCGCTGGCCCAACGGTCTCCACAGTGAGGAGAAGTCATTACAAACGCACTTAGGAGTCCAGCTTAATATTGATCCACGGCAGGGTTAGGGAAGATGTCGAACCTTGAGCGCAGGAGCTGAAAGATGAACCAAATGGCTCTTTCCTGACGGATTATGAGAGGAAGCTCTGTCATAATGTAATTTTCCAGACAGTTGGATCGATGATGTCAACTATGACCCCGGGGTTTGAGTGATGACTCAGATTTGGGAGTTCTGGATGAATGGATGGTGGGAAGCAGGCACGTCCCCACTAATGGGTACTCTGGGAACACCCAAAGTGACCCGGAGGAAATTACTCATCATGCGATTCCTGAAGACAAAGGCGGTGGTCCGCCCGCCCTGCCTGGGACACTCGCTTTATCTTAAGTGCTCTTGCACATCAAAAATGTCTTTTATGCTCCGAGAGGCAGCGGCGCTGAGGTCACCGGAGACGCATCTTCTGTCTGAGCGTTGTCAGTGATGGAGAACGCGCGGCCACGACAGGGCGCCCGCGCATCCGCAGGGCCGGCCCGCCCGAGGCCGGTCTGGACGGCGTCTGCTCCTTCTCCCTCCCTCCCTCCCTCCCTCCCCATGCCCTGGGCTGAGCCGCGGGGGTTCCGGATTCCCCGGGGCCTCTCCTGGCCTCCGCCTGCGCCCAGGCCTTCCTGACCCGGTGGGCGGGGGGCTGTCCTCGGGAAACCCCGGCCACGTCGCCGCTGCTTGGCTGTGGGCTGCTAACCAGGCACGGAGCCTCCTCGAAGCTGGCTCTGGCTCGCGGAGGGAGCCGGGGGGACCGAGGTCAGCGGCCCGTGTCTGGGGGTGGCCTTCCTGCTGTGGGGTGGCGCCGGCTTCCGGGTCCTCACACCGGGGACCCCGCTTTCCCGAGGTCGCCGGCCGAGCACTTCAGCTTGGAAGACCCGCGCCTTCCCCCCCGCGTCCCACTCTGGGCTCCCAGCTGCCCACCCCCCCCGTCCGCCTTTCCCGGCCTGGTGAGCCGGGGGCCCTGCACTCCCGGCCGTCCAGCCCCCGCACGCCGGCCCCGCTCGCCGGCCCCGCCCGGGCCGCGCCAGACTCCGGCCCCGCGGCCTTGGAAGACCCGCCGGCCGGAACCCCAAGGGGCTGCGAGACGCCGTGCGCCACACCGTGCGTCTTGACGCTCCGTGCCTTTCACCACGCTGCTCCACGCCGTGCGTCATGACGCTCCACGCCCTGCACCACGCCGCTCCGCACCGTGCGTCACGACGCTCCATACCGTGCACCATGCTGCTCCACGCCGTGCGCCCCGCCGCTCCACGCCGTGCGTCACGACGCTCCGTGCCTTTCACCACGCCGCTCCACGCCGTGCGTCATGACGCTCCACGCCGTGCGTCACGACGCTCCATACCATGCACCATGCTGCTCCACACCGTGCGCCCCGCTGCTCCACGCCGCGCGTCTAGACGCTCCGTGCCTTTCACCACGCCGCTCCACGCCGTGCGTCATGACGCTCCACGCCCTGCACCACGCCGCTCCACACCGTGCATCTTGACGCTCCACGCCGTGCGCCCCGCCGCTCCACACCGCGTGTCACAATGCTCCACACTGTGCACCACGCCTTTCCACGCCGTGCGTCACGACGCTCCACGCCGTGCACCACGCCTCTCCACACAGTGCGTCACGACGCTCCGTGCCTTTCATCACGCCGCTCCACACTGTGTGTCTTGATGCTCCACCCCGAGCGCCACGCCGCTCCACGCCGTGCGTCACACCAGCCCCTCCACGCCGTCCCAACACCGCCACATTCCTGAGCTGCCCTTGGACACCTTGCCAAGGTCACAGGGAGGAGCTTTAGCCACAGAAGCTGAGGTTCTGGAAACTTCTGATCTACCCCTCCGTGGACGCACACTGCTCCCCCGTCTTTCCATGGAGCTTCTTCCCCTCGCCGCCCTCCATCCCGGCCACAGCCCACACCCTGCTGAGCCTGCCCAGCACCGCAGCCGTCGAGACCCCACCGCGGGCCGAGCCAGGTGGTAGGAACCTGCGGCCCAGATGGCCGGCCGACCCTTCTCCGGTGGGTAGAGACAGGGAGGAGGACAGGCGCGCTCAGCCAGGGGAATGCGTGGAGAACCGTGTGGACGCACGGTTCCCGTGGTCCAAATGTGAGATCGAGTCTCTGAGAGGCTGGGTCTCCATCTCATCCTCTCCCCCCCCTTTCTCATCGCTGGCTCCTCACAGCACCAAGCACCAGGAAAGGCTCTGCTTTGGCCGAGCTGGCCTTCTCCGGCGTCCGCACTCTGCTGGGACTTTGCGTCTTTCCCGAGGCTCTCTGTGACTGATGTCTTCACGGTCTCCTATGGCTTCCCTGGATGAAGGCCCGAGGAGCCCACACCAACCCCGGGCCAAGGCTCCCACCTTGTGTGGACCTTCTCCACCTGCCGGAGTTGACGCGGATTCCTTTCGGGACTCGACCACAGCCCACACCTCAGTTGCTCTGCTAGGCCCACCTGTGGGAATTGCGTCTCAGCTGGAGCTCTGCGGATTCGGTGCACGAAGGGTCTCCCCCCCACGCCCAGTACTGAACACTCAAGGCCTGGAGCACACCCTTCATCCTCCACCACGCCCAGCTCTTCTGCCGCGGTTGGAGTGGAGTTTATTCTGTTCCGCTGAGAAACAATCCCCGCTGCAGTGACACTTGTGGCGGTCTCCCTCTGGAGGAGCACCTAGAAGAAAGCCTTGACTCGAGTGGCCCTGTGCACACATCCTGGAGGTCCGGCCCTGCCGCTCTGAGTGCCCGGGCCTGGGTGTCCGCACTTGGCCTGGGGAGGCAGCCCTCCCCGGCCTTCAGCTTGCCCCCCCCCCCCCAGTGAGCCTGCCTTCCTCCTCCACAGTGCGGCTTAGCCCTGTGGCGTTGGGAAGTCACCTAAGTCACTTGCTTTGTCTGCCCCAACGTTCTCTTGTGGCAGGGACAGCACGGCCATCTGTCCCATAGAGCTGGCTGAGGGGTGATGGATTGGAACCTGCGAAACTCGGAGAGTGGTGCAGGATGCCTCTGGAGCCTTCCACCAGGCTGGTCCTGACTGGCTTTCCGGGCCATGATTCAGCCCTCCTCAGGAAGGTGCTTGCCAGGAGCAGAAGGGAAGGGAGCCTCAAATGAGGTGGGATGCAAGCACACACACACACACAACCACACACACAACCACACATGCACGCGCATGGGCTCAACGTGTCCTCTTAGCATTTGTATGTTGAAATCCTAACCCCCGGTTCCCAACAATATAAATTATTTGGAGATAAGGTCACTGCAAATACAATTAGCTAAGATGAAGTCATACTGGAGTAGGTGGGGCCCTAATTCCCTATGACCAGTGTCCTTACAAAGCGGGGAAATTCAGACAAGTACACAAACACACACACATGTGAGCACACACACATACACGCAGAATACTCCAAGGTGTTGCATCCATTAACCCAGGAGGACCATAGATGTCCAGCACCCACAGAGATGAAGAGGAGTGTGGGGTGGGCCCCTCCTCAGAAGGACCCAACTCCTGGCACCTTCATCTCATACGTCCGACGGACCTCAAGAACCAGAGGGTCTCTCCCGCCTCCCCTCCCCCTAGAAGGCTCCTGGGTTCTTGATTCAGGGACAGCTCTGCCACAGGAGAGTGACCAGGGCACCATCCTTGTGTCCCTCTCCACAGTCTCTTCACTGTCCCTGACGGGGAAGGAAGCTAGAGGGGGGTCAGACAATTCCCAAGACTCCACCCATTTCCGCTCAAAGTCTTGTTTCTTGACTAATGAATCTTCCAGTTTGAAAAATGCCTCCGAAGAGCAGCTGCCCATCAAAATGATGGGCAGTTATAGCCGCTCGATGGCCATTTGCTACGTTTAATGGAATTGAATTTCCTAAGAGCCGGACGTTTCCTCCAGCCGATATCTAATGTGTGCATCCTGACCACGCGTGGAGGTGGATGCAGCGTTCGTCTCTGCGTGTTAATGGGAAAGGGGTCTCCTGAGCAGGGACTTGGACGTCTTAACTAGCTGAGCACATTTGGAGAGGAGCTTGCCCAGGATCAGGAATGAACCGTCCCCCGTAGCGGCTCATGCTTGGGACGTCAGTCACTCAGACTGCTGGGATCAGGAAGACCACAGTCCAAGGCCATCTTGGGCCCAGAGGTTTCTGAGATCTAGCTTAGCGGAGAAAACCTGGGGATGGTGGTATGTGCCCGTCACGGGAGCTGCATGGGAGCTACATAGGAGGGCTGAGGTCTGGACTAGCCAGGGCATCAACGCAAGATCCTACCTGAGAAATAACTAGGAAGAAAGAGACTCCAGAGTGCGACTAAAACGCTGCCTAGTAAGTGCAAGGCTCTGAGTTCAAACCCCAGGACTGGAAAAAAAAATGAGTAACTGAATGCAATACGGCGGGCTTTCAGCCACTCTTCAGATGTGCTTGTTGAGATACTTTGCATTGGTTGCATAATCACAGTTGGTTTCTCATTCTTATATGATAAAGCAAAAACATGGTTTTCGAAGTTGCATTCAGAGACCGAGCCAGTAGCAGGCCTAATGCCTGAGGTCCAGCTAGGCTCAGCAACAAAACCATGTCTGCCTGCCAGCCCTAGGCTGCGGCCTCCTTGGGAGAGGATCCAGGGTCCAGGGGGACATCGGGAATTTGTGCTGGAGATAAACCTGGGTGTAGCCATGCAGGGCTGACCATTGTTCTGCCCAATGCAACCCTACCCGACCTTGCAACTTGATGTCTTTGTGTAAATCAGTCTTTCTGTCTCTCTGTCTCTGTCTCCTGTCTGTCG
Source organism: Perognathus longimembris pacificus (assembly GCF_023159225.1). Taxonomy (NCBI): domain Eukaryota; kingdom Metazoa; phylum Chordata; class Mammalia; order Rodentia; family Heteromyidae; genus Perognathus; species Perognathus longimembris. Next base: position 2,053,083 of record NC_063161.1, on the reverse strand, counting down.
GTCTCTCTCCCCTGCAAATTAAACCCAGAATGTTGTGCTTTCTAGGTACTTACGCCACTTCCTTGGTCCATTCCTGGTCTTTGAAACGTCCTCATTCATGCCAGGTGATCGTTTAAGTGAGTGGACGATGTAGAAGCGGAGGCTGCAGGTCCTGGTGTATTCCTGTGTCGTGATGTGTCTGTCTTGTGCCTTAGAAAAGTGCGATCGCCAGATAAGATACAGGATTCCTCATTAAATTTGAATTTCAAGCAAGCAACAAGTAAATCCTTAGTAGCAGGCTGTTCCCAGCCGCTCTGTTCCTGCTGCTCACCTTGGCATTCCGGGCAGATGGGAAGTGCCATGGGGAGAGGAGCCCCATGCTAGGCGGACAGCCCCAGGCCGAGACACAACACTCCACAAGGCCCTGCTCTGTGGATGGGATGGGCCTCTCTCGGCCAGCTCCCTTCGCCGTGCTATAGCCGTGTAACCTCCCTGGGCTGACCCTCCGCGCAGCTGTGAGAATTGACGCGACCAGGGGGGATTTAAAAGCCCTCTGGAGCCCTTGATTCCCACACCCACCCACCTGCCCGCCCCTCTTCCTTTCATCCCAGGATCCGCCCATCTCTACTAGATGCCACCTCACGTTGGGTGTTGGGCAGGCCTGCAGGATGCCCAGCTCCCGTGCGACCGCTCACTTCCAGGCCATCTGAACATCCGGTGGCAAGCGCAAGAACAACACAGGGATGAGGGCTCGCCACTGTCAGAGTGCCATCTGTGCTCTGCCCAGATTCACTGAGTGGTCGCTAATCACTCCCAGCTGTCCCTTTCTCTAGCTCCTCGTCCAGCCACCCTCTCGCTGCCAGGCAGGCCTTGGCCAGGGCTGGAGCCCGGGCTGGCCAGGGAGCAGGGAGCGGGAACCTGGCTCCAGGAGGGAAGCTCTCTGCAGAGCAAGCTGCCGTCCAGGGCAGCGGGAGGGACCGGTCTCGGCCAGCTCTGTGCAGGCCACGGCCCGCATCTCCAGGTCTTCCACAGAGCAACCCTGACCAGCATAGATCTCTTGAAGGAGAGGGGCCAGGCAGTGCCACTGAACGAGGCCCCTGGAGGCAAGGGAGACCCCCGGGGGCTCCAGGCCGGAAGTCCTGCTCTGGGGCTCCAACACAACAGTCGTGTCTGGCTGCTGGTATTAAAGGAAGCAGCTGGAAGTAATGGTGACTTAGGGAAGAGAGTTGATCCCCGGTAGCTCTGCGATGCTGGGAAGGTGGGAAGCGAGCACGCAGCACTGTCATTAGCTACGGGCCTAGAAGAACAGAGCCGGGAAGTGGGAGGTAGGACGGGCCAAGGGCTAAGTGTGCAGCCAGCCGTGGGCGGTGTCTCCTTCGAGTCCTTACTGTGCGAGGGGACAGTCCGTTCCCCTGGGACGTTGTTGCTGTACAGGTGCACCCTCTCTTGCCATGGCTACTCGGTCTCATTCTGGGGCATGCGCTTCCTGCCAGGCCTGTCGTAACGAAGTGGTTGGTCCGTCCTAAGGTTCTATTGCAGGGAGAGGACCAAGGCGGGGCTTTCAGATGCCTCTGGGCGGGTGGAGTCGGTTAGGATGGTGGGTTTATAGACACAGCCTGAGGGGCTAACTGGCCTATGTGCAGTTATGCAGGAGTCTGACCCCCAATTGTTAAAACAAAGGGGACAGAAGTCAGATGCAAAGGCAAGGCAGGGGTGCTCGGTGCTGTGTAGCCAGGGCGCCCGCAAAGCGCCTGCTGTATAGACACCCGCGTTCTTCCCCGTGACACAAGTACCAGCGCTGAGCTGCAAGAAGCTAAAGACAAGGACACACTGCAGGTCAGCCGGAGCCAGAACAAGAACCTGAACTTCCAAGTCCCTCCCACCGGGGACAGCAGGGCAGTGACGTCACCCTGCCATCTTGAGCTTAATGCCTAATCCCCGCTAAACGCTCCGCCAATGCCCTCTGCAGGGCACAGCCTCACCTCTCCAATTCCCCAGCCCCGGTTCCTTCCTGCCGGACAATGGGCTCTGGCTTCAAACTCTCAGTGAAAGGATCCATTGAATTACAAAGGATTAATTCTGCTGATAGGTTGGAAACGTAAATTGTTCTTCTCTCAAACCTTTCTCCAAAAGATTAAAAAGAAATCTGCATTTCTTTGAAGGACTAAGGACGAGCGGCAGACAGGAGGCAGACAATGGGGGCGGACAGCCGAGGAGCTGGGTGCGACTCCCCGCGACCCTCAGGAGGGTCCCGGCGTCGTGGGGACCACATCGGGGCTCCGGGTCCCTCGTGCCCCAGGAGCGTCCCTCTGGAAAGGAGCCAGGCGTCCCAGGTCTAGCCCGGGCACGCGTCAGCAGTGCCCTCTGTCCTTGGGAGGAGATGCCAGGTCTGGTCCCCAGCAGCGCCCGAGAAACAGCCATGGCTGCCACTGCAGGGGTTCCTGCGCCCCCAGAGGCCGTGGGGCTCCCAGGGCCCCGCTCCCCGTCATCCCCCAGGCTCCAGCCTGCCCTGGCTGCCGTCGCTCGGCCGGCTGACCCGGGTGAGGAACGCGCGCCCTGTAAACCTCCCTGTCCTTACAAGAGCCGCTGCCCGCTGCGGCCTCTCCACGCCGACCGCCGAGAAGGGAAATGGGGTGAGCAGGGGGGCTGTGACCTCGTCTGGGGTGAAGGGGGGGAAGGGTCGTGACCTCGTCTGGGGGGAGGGTCGTGACCTCGTCTGGGGGGAGCGGCGGTGCCATGGGTCTTGGTCCATGGGAAAGGGCTTCTTTGCGTGACTGAGTTCTCAAAACTCAAAGAAAGGGGGCTTCTTCCCCTGCGGTGTGTTCCGGTAGCTCCCGGCCGAGGGGCGAATTCATCACCGCCATGCGCGTCCTGTGCCCCCCTCCCGTCCTTACGCAGAGGCCCTTCGGACGGCAGCGCCTGGAAGCAATGGCCGTCACCTCTCCTGTCCCGCTTGTTCTTTGGGTGCAAGGGCGCTAGAACCACCACGGCCCACGACAGATGCCCCACGCGCTCACGGACAGCCCCTTCCCCACGGCGGGGCCCTGCCTTCCAGGGAAATGCCCTGAGGCCCGGCCACGGCACCCCTTTCTGCTGTGGAGACGGCTCCCCTCATCTCCCTTTGGAAGGTGACTGAGGGGGAGGAAGGCGCAGCGCAGAGGCGGATCCCTAGGTGACTCCTCCCCACGGTCAGGAAGGCGGAGCCGCTTCTGCGCGAGGGCGACCGCTCCCGGGACTCATCCGGGTGGTTTAGTAGCTGAAGAGAGGACGACCCATCTGAACCAGGGTGCAGTGAGGACCCCTCTGTGTGCGGAAGCCGCCGGGGCGTCTCCAGCCTCGGGCCACCGCGTCCTGGCTTCAGTGTTTCCCACGCTGCCGCGTCTCTGTTGCCGCGTTCTGCCCTCTGTGTATCCGCGTCTTTAGTAAATGCTCTCTGACAGTCTTCCAGATCAGCGGAACCAACGAACTCTTCCGCCAGCAGGATCTGAGCATTGTCATTTCCCCAGCTCCCTGCCAACACTTAGGGTTGTCCGACCTCCTTTCACCTCCTCCTCCCCGCAGGCAGGAAAGGGTGTGGACTCCCTTGCGCCTTCTCTGTTCCCACGCGCAGCCATGGCTGTCACGCAGCTTTGGTGGACGGGGCGAGCTCTTGGAGGACCTGGCTGTGCAGGCCTCTTGCGGGGGCTCTCACCGAGCGCTTCTGTTCGTTTGGGGTTTGATGTTGGCTTTCTTTGCCGGCTCTGAGGCGAGCCTATTCTTTTGGTCGGCGGTCCGTGACTCTCTTCCCAGCGGCCTCCCGGTGTTCATGCGGAAGGAGCGTGTCCCCCTTCGGGAGGGCAGGCGCGTTCCGCGTCCTGTGGAAGAGGTCCTCGCTGACCAAAGACCACGAAGACAGCCTCCCCGGTCTCCTTCCTCTCCTCCGGCGATGTGCCACCTCTGGAAATGAATTCCGCCTGTGATGTGAACATGACAAGATTTATTTTCCTCCATAAGAACATCCAATTGACTCAGCATCATTTACTGAAAAGACATCATTTCCTCACGGCTGTGGGGATCATTACCGTAAATCACTCCTCCCGAGTGTGGGGCTCCGTCTCTGGACTCCGCGCTCCATGTCCTTGCTCCTCCCTGTGTCACAGACCGTCTTTATGACGGCAGCCTCGACATGAATCTTGATTTCTGGTAATGTGGCTCCTCAATGTGGATTCTTCTTTCAGATGGTCTTAGCCAGGTCTTAGAGGATCGTCTCGGCCCTTTATCTACCCTATAAATTTTAGAGTCGGCTTATGAATTTCAGAAAGATAGTGGCTTAGATGTTCCTTAAGATCGCATTAGCTCGACAGATCAATTAGGAGATAACTGATGCTATACTAACAGACACTTTGACTTATGATTTTTATTTGCTTACTTCCTCCCCAACCGTATTTTGGAGATCTCTATGGAGAGAGTTTTGCGCTTACGGTTTAAGAATTTAGAACTTTCAAAACGTGTTTCATGGCGTCTTACATTTTTATTTCAAAGATTTTAATATATAGAAATGAAAAAGATCTTCTCTAACTCAGATGAATTTAGTTCCTAAGTTTAATAAATTGGGATTTTTCTCACCTGCCATTCTATATAAAATTAGTTCAATTGGTTGATTTTTGGAATAAACCCTTTTTGTTTCATTGACATTCTCTATTATTTTCTGTTCTCTATTTAGTTTATACTACCTTAATTTTTTACTGTTCACTTATTTTATTTTGATTGGTTTAATTTGATTTTTCTCTCTAGTTTCTTAAGTTTGAAGGTGACCTGATTAAAGATCTTTGCTTTTTAAAGATAGACTCATGGAGTGCTATGCACTTTTTTCTGAGCATTTCTTTCTGTATACACCTGTGTTACAGTGTGTTGCACAGTTACCTACCGTGTGTACTTTCTTACTTCGATTGTTTTGTTCTCTGGCTCATTGGTTATTTAGGAGTGTGTTCATTAAGTGCCACGTATTTGTGAAGTCCCCAAGTCTTTTTGCTTTGAGAATCAGAGAACATACTTTGCGTGATTTCAGTTTTTTAATTCATTGACCCTTACTTATGGCTTGGAGAGGCTCTGCCTGCACCGTGATGCTATTCTGAACGGAACTGTGTGTCCCACTACGGCTGGGCAGAACCGTCTGCAAGTGTGCACTAGGCGTACTGGGTTATAATGCTGGTCACTTGCGCTTCCTTGCTTTTGGTGTCATATTTAATTTTTCCTGCTGAAACATGCTTTTGAAACCCTTTCATGAGGTCTCTCCGGTCACACACTGTTTTAACTCCAGAATTTTTACTTTTTTTTTTTTTAATCACATCATTGTGTTAACATTTTCTCTTTGATGAGGCAGTGTTGTCACCGTTCCCTTTGTTTCCATGAACATTCTGGAGCTCTTTGAACATCCTTAGCCCATGGCTTTGTCTCCTAAGTCCAACATCTGGGCTTCCTTAAAGATGGTTCCTATGGGTTCCATTTCTCCTGGAAATGGGCCACACATTCCTATAGCTTTACACCTGTTTCAACTTTTAAACACTCAGCATTTTGCATAATGCATGTAATAATTTTGAAAATCGGAATTACCTCCTCCCAGAGGCTGTTATTCTTGTTGTAATAGGGGTTGATTGATATTTAGTTACTTTACTGACTTAATTTTCTAACAGAAGCCTTGCAGAACTGAATCTTTTAGCTAATGAATGTGGAGAGAATGGGAACAGATCAATCACCTCGGGTTTGATTAGAACCTTCGTGTTTGGAGAGTCCTTCAACGGCCAGCCTTGCGACATAGACTTTTTCTTCCGTTCAGCTCCTGCGGGGCCTCGAGCTCAGACTTAACCAGCTTTCCTCACAGAAGCCCTGGGGCATTCTCTCACATCCGTTCTTTCCATACGGTCGCATGGGCCTGTGGCTTACCTCGGTCACTGTCTTAGACAACTGAACATCAAAGCCCTGGTCTGTAATTATTTTCACAAACACTCTTGGAGGTAGGTAAGCCCTGAGTTGTCATTAAATGTGGTGGACTCACACTTACAGGAACCATCGGCCGTGTCAAATAATGTCAGTTCTCTGAGACTGATGCTCTGGGAAGAGCCAGTTTTGTGTCATTTCCTCAAATTCTGGGAAAAATGTGCTGTTAGATTTCAAGGCCACCTCTGAGCAGGGGAGCAGAAGGTGGAGAAGAGTCAGTTAATCCACGAACAAAGATCTCTTTTTTTAAACCCAGAATCAAACATTGTTCTTGCATGAATATTCCTAAGATTTCTGCATGTTTTTAAATAATTTTCAGAATTCTATAAAAGTCAATTTTGTCCATTTCTGCCAACTTTTGCATTGCTTTTATTCTTGGGTGAAGTTTTTGGATGCCATTTTTCTGCCACTTCTGCTAATGTCATTCCATTTATCTTCCCACACCACTATGAATCCTATTGATTGCATTCTTACTTTCTTCAATTATTTGATTTTTTTTAATATGTTTAAGTTCTGCTATGGACTTATCCAACACATCACCTCTATATCTATCTATCTATCTCTATACACAGACATGCACACAGGTAATTTTCAACTGCGTATATAATAACCTCTCTCTCTTGAAATCCTGTGTATCTGTTTTTAATGCTTTTGTTCTCTCTTGGTCTTTGTTCTTTTGGTTTTGTGTGCTTTGGCTTCTATGCCTGATCAATTTTTTGTTGTTGTTGAATGTCAGACATTGTATGTGAAAATTATATAGATAGTTTGATGGCACAATCTTAGCTTCAAAGACTACTATTTCATCTGGCAAGCTTTTATGCCAGGGCTAGTTCCAAGCTGTGAATTCATTTATTTGAAGCTGGGTTTCAGTGTTTGTAAATTCTTGTCTAATTTTGGCTTGCTTTTTCTTGTGCAGCACTCCAAAGATTCCAAATGAAAGTTTGGATTGTTTTTCTAAGGCACTTCCTCTTTAAGGGATATGTAAAAACATTTATATTTCTTGGCCACAGAAGAGCTCCAAAGCTCTGCTCAGTTTCTTAGACCCTCAGCTGTCACTTAAGAATACATTGCACCGGCAAAGCCCAGAGAAAGCGAGGCCAGTCCAGAGCAAGCAAAGTTCTCCTAGCTTACCTAACTGGCCAGTCTCTGAGGAAGCAGCGGTAACTTTGGGTGTGCTTTGTCATGTAGAGTTTGGGGTGAAGTAGAACCACCTTATATGGCATTTTACCCTGAAATGACTCCTATATTCTTGGCATCCCTGGGGTTGCGAGCACCTCATACGCATGTCTTTGGTGGGGAGACTGTCTCTGTCTAGCTGGAAGAATGGCTTCATCTTTCTAAACCCACTTTGGGCTAGCAAAATCCTTAAGTTGGTTTCTAGATTATTCTCTACAAAAGCTCACCTTTATCTCTCTTCTTCCCTGGCAGCATCCATGCACAAGGCTTTCAGGACATTCTCGTATTGTCATCAAACACTAACTGGGGTCCCTCGATGTGGATTGTGCAGGCTGCTGACTGCTAACTTTGTCTCCTCCCCCGCATTTTTATTATTTCTTTAGTCATGTTTGCAGAAGATGCGGCGGCAATGACAACAATGTCGGGAGGCTCTGTGACATTGTATCATACCAGAAGTACTTTATAAACAGTACTTTATTCTGAGTCTCATGTTAAGCTCTTCCCAAAGAGTTACTTGCTGGGTCACGTGAGGAAGGCACTGTCTTTGTTATGCGTCTTGATTACTTCGGTTGCTGTGAGGCTGAGTTGCGGGGACTTTCCAGGGAGGTCTGAGATGAAGACCCGTGCTCTTTTTATCTTGCTTCCTTGTGCCCTGCTTCCTGGGTGCGCTGGTCCCGTGGGGGGCGTTCGTGGGTGAACTGTGGCTGCTTCCCCCAGCTCTGGCCCTGGCCTGGGTTCTCCACCAGGGCTGGCAGCTCGTATCCGATTCCCAGCGAGCACAGAGCCACCGTTTCACTTGAAGTGCAGAATTGCCGGCCAGGTACCTGAATTCCCAAATACCAAAAGTTACGTTCACTTTAGCCAGGAACATTAACTAAGTCAAGCAAAGTTGCGAGCTGTTGCTTTGCGCTCCCGTGTAGAAGGAGTGTTTGTGTTGTGAGGAATTCTGCCAGTGGGCGGCTGGATTTGAACACTCTCTTCCACGTTTCCCAAACACAAGTGTTGTCCAGCTTAGGAATCACCGGAGAAGAGGAAAGGGCAGAACCCCAGGCCTCCTGGAATGAGGCCAGGGTGGGCTAGAACCACAGCCACAAGTCCCAAGACTGTAATGGCGAGGATGGGAGACAACAGTGCTTGTGTTAGTGCAGCGCTAAGCTCTGCCTCCATGCTTTCCATGTGAGAGACATTCGCTGGACCTAACAGCTTTCCCAGTTCCAACCTCACTGCAGCTCTCTGGGGCAGTTCCCAGCTTGACCTTCATTTCGAAACTCAGGCAACAGACGTTCAGAGATGCTCCAGCCTCCCTCCTCTCAGGGACAAAACGATGGGTCTGGAGCAGAGCCCGGCACCTGGGCCTCAGTGACGGTCCACGCACGTGTCCACCTGCCTGGGTCCCGGTGTCTGGATGCTTGGTGGAGCACCATTCTGGGAGTGTCCCTGAGGGTACTTCCCCATGACATACACACTTGCCTCAGTGGGATGAGTAGCACAAATGGCCCTAGCCAGTGGGTAGGTGCTAACCAGTGCATGGGCTGAGTGGCACAGACGGCCCCTCCCCTCTCAAGGGTGTCATCCAATCCATGGGCACAGTAGCACAGATGGCCACAGCTGATTGGAGAGTGCTATCCACTGTGCTGAAGGCATATCTGGAGCAGAAGGAAAGACAAGGGAGAATTGCCTCCCGTTGCCAAACAAGCTCAGAGCCCAGCGTTCCTCTTCCCTGTTTGAGGAGTTGAATTTACACCTCTGGTTTTTCTGGATTTCAGGCTGTTAAGAATGAACTGCTTCCATCACCAGCTCTATGGGCCTCTAGCTTTCTGCTGTACATTGTAGAACTTCTGGGCCTGCACTATCAGGTAAAATATGTCAAATAAGGACATTTATATTATCCTCATAGATAACCTATAATATGTAATAACTTATATATAACATAAATATATAATGTATGTTTCATTCTATATAACTTTATTATTAAGTTATATAGATTATATAACATATTATGCATAATATCAATATTATAATGTATTAAGATTACATAATCTTAATATAATATTACACACACACACACACACATACACACATAACCTTCCAGAGTATACACACTGACCTTCACCCAGGAATTTTCTAGTATGAGCAGGCATCCAGTGCATGCCTCAGAGAAGACAGGCCCTCCCTCCGTGGGAGATGAGCTGTCTTCACTCTGTACTAATGATCCACTCCTGACACTGGATTTGCCCCAAGCACACAGGTGTGCCTCTACAGATGTTTGTACGTTGCTTTGGCTGGGTTGTGGTTCTGACCTTAAATGACAGAAATGGCTCCAAGCACACAGGTGTGCCTCTACAGATGTTTGTACATTGCTTTGGCTGGGCTGTAGTTCTGACCTTAAATGACAGAAATGGCTCCTGTGTGGAAGGCTCGGTCCCTAATGCATCAGCGTTCGGAGGTGGGGCCTCGGGGAAAACGCTTGGACCACGACAGCTCAGGACTCATCCAAGGACAAAGCCATTCATGACTTCATGGTTGGACGGGCTATTGGGGATCGATGGAGACTTTGGAGGTGGGACGTAGTTGAAAGGAGATATGCCTCATCCTGTGTCCCAGCCTCCTCCTCTCTGTCCATCTGTCCGTCCATCTGTCTGTTATCATCTGTCAGCCTGTCTCTGCTTCTGAGCATCAAGAAGTGAGAAGCTTCCAGTCTCTGTGGGATCTCCGCAGGATAGGCTACCCCGACGCCAGCAATCAATGGGGCAGGTGACCAAGGATTGGAAATTCTGAAACTATGGATCAAAATAAATCTTTTCTCCTCTTAGCTGATTTTCTCGGGGATTTTGTCACAGAGATGGAAAGCCGCCTACATGGGTGGGCACCAGACAAGTCAACTCAGCCCTGATCCTGTAACAAGTGATTCTTTCTCACTTTTCTAGACATTTCTCTCATGTAAATGCAGGGTCAAGGACAGCTTCATGGAGGCACGGAACAGGGAGGGGGCGGGTCTGGCGAGCTGGGATCATGAGCACCGAGATGGGAGCCTACGGCTGTTTGGGGAAGTGGATACGGAGGGCCGCCTCTAAATAGAGGCAGCCGGCCCGGTTCTCCACAACTAGCGAGTCACAGGGCAGGCTAACGCCGTCCTCCGCCGGGCAGCGTTCAAAGGGAACATCCTGGCCGGGACTTAGCAGACGTCAGCGCCTTCCTCCCTTTGCTCTGGCCTCTTTCTACCATGGCTCTAAAGTAGCCAGTCCCAGCTGGTGGCCCAGAAGGCAGAGCACACCTGCGCTCTGGAGGGCCTGGAACTCTGAATTCCCAGCGCTCGTCTGGAGAATCTAATAAACCACCCAGCTCTGCCCACGGCCACCGAACAGGTCTGCCGTCATCCTGCCGGAGGAGACGCTTGCTCCCTACCAATGAGTCTGTGAGGATTGAATTTATCGGGACAGATGTTTCTGTCATCTGACAAAAGCTGCCAGCCACCCACTGGCAGAATTCCTCACAACACAAACACTCCTTCTACACGGGAGCGCAAAGCAACAGCTCGCAACTTTGCTTGACTGAGCTGACGTTCCTGGCTAAAGTGAACGTAACTTTTGGTATTTGGGAATTCAGGTACCTGGCCGGCAATTCTGCACTTCAAGTGAAACGGTGGCTCTGTGCTCGCTGGGAATCGGATACAAGCTGCCAGCCCTGGTGGAGAACCCAGGCCAGGGCCAGAGCTGGGGGCAGCAGCCACAGTTCACCCACGAACGCCCCCCACGGGACCAGCGCACCCAGGAAGCAGGGCACAAGCAAGCAAGATAAAAAGAGCACGGGTCTTCATCTCAGACCTCCCTGGAAGGTCCCCGCAACCCAGCCTCACGGAAACCTTCCTCCTCACAAAGCAGCCTGCAGCCCCTTGCCCGGGCTTGGGACGGTGGCGGGGGATTCCCACGGTGACCGGAGATTCCCACGGTGACCGGAGATTCCCACGGTGACCTCCATCTCCCCGTTGGCTGGGATGATCGCGATCGCGCACGGAATAACTGCTCGTTGACTCTATACATTTTACGTATGAAAAGCAACATTTTCTTAATGAGAGCAAGTTTGTCATTGTGTTGCGTTTTAATAATGACTCGGAAAATTAAAAACACACACCCGTGACCGTGCCGGAGCCGGACCGCAGCTCCGTCCGCCTTGGCGGTGCCCCAGGCCTGAGAGGCGGCTCTGAGCTGGGCTGGAGCGGCCGGAGTCTGCGCTCAGCGGCCTTCTTCTCCGAGCGGGGCCCCGCCCCCGAGCCCAGCCGCCGTGCAGAGCCGCGGGCTGAGCGCGGGGTACCCCGGGAAGCTTGCGCCATCACCCAGACGCCCGTCTCTTCCGGATGTCAAAATGTTGATTCTGTCCGTGCTGAAATGTAGCTCAAGAAAGTCACATCTTTTCAAATTTGGTGCGATCCCTGTCATTTGCAACATATGCTCATGCATAATGATGTTCCTGCGTGAAGTGACATTTCAGAGTAACGAGGCTCCGGCGAGAACGTGGGAGCCGTGTGCCAAGCTTTCACTAAGACGAAAAGGAGTGTGGACACACCCAAATCCTTGGCCCAGGCCGTCAAGCTGTTGCTCCCCACGGTGGGCCTTTGCTCCTTGGGTGGGGGCAACAGAGAGCCGCCCTATCTTGGAGAATCCGTGCGCACTGAAATCTCTGTCCAGGCCTATTGCGGCTCGGTTACCGGTATGATTGGCAGGACCGCCTGCCAACCAGATTTGAGAAAGGGAAGGCGGGGCGAAGATGATGGGACGCTGAAGGCCAGAGCCCGCTCTAGGCTCAGGAAGACTGAGCTGAGCAAGCTAGGTTTCCCAGCAGCGGTGTCTCCTCTCCAATCCCCTCACCCCACAGGGGCCCCCCCACTGCTTCCCGATCTCGGGGCACCGTGGCCTCCCATCAGTTCCTTTGCTCCACAGGCAGTGGCCTCACCTGCTGAAGGAGAGAGCTGCGGCCCTCTCCCGGGCCTGGAGTGGGGTGCTAGGCGCTGAGTGTCCCCACACCAGGGGCTTGGTTCCGCTGCGGGGTGTTGGCCGGTGGGACTTGCACGAAGCCGTTAGATCATGAGGGCTTCTCCTGGTGACCAGAGCGGTGTCATCCGGCATTGACACCCTCTCTCCCCTTCTTCCTCTCTCTTTCTCCCCAAATTCATCCGTTTCTGCCACCCTGTGCCTTCCACCCGGGGACACGATAGCAAGAAGGCTCTCGCCACGTGCAGACCTGGGACCTGGGACTTCCCAGCCGTCAGCAGTGTGAGGAACAAGTCACCAGGCTCGAGGATTCTGTCACAGTAAAGCAAACCAAGAAAGACTGCACTTATTTAAAAGTGGGCCTTCCTTTCTGCCTTTCTCTGAAGCGAGGGGACCTTCACCCAGCAGGCTCAGGAGACCCCTGGAGGTTTCCGGTCACAAACCTTGCTTGGCCTCTGCCCTCCATTTGTGCTCTGGGGCCCATGGGAGTGGGCTCGGGACGCCATGAAGCTCAGACTGCTGTTCTAGGGGCACCCATGGCGACGCCTGCCGGCCCTCTGCGGGTCCTCACTCCTCACTTCACCCCGCAGGACTCTGCAGACCTGATCACCAGGGAGCCCCGGCCCTGCTCCCTCCCGGTTCCAGCAGGCCCCGCCTGGCAGGGGAGGAGCCAGGCCAGAGAACCCAGATCAACCCAAGTGACCTCAGAGGAAGAGGCACTTTCTGCATTGAGTCCTGAGGAGCCCTGACTCCAACCCCACAGGGCCCAGGCTCTGCCCAGCCCCCAGGAGCCCTGACTCCAACCCCACAGGGCCCAGGCTCTGCCCAGCCCCCGGGAGCCCTGACTCCAACCCCACAGGGCCCAGGCTCTGCCCAGCCCCCAGGAGCCCTGACCACACAGGGCCCAGGCTCTGCCCAGTCCCCAGGAGCCCTGCCTGTGACCCCACAGGGCCCAGGCTCTGCCCAGCCCCCAGGAGCCCTGACTCCAACCCCACAGGGCCCAGGCTCTGCCCAGCCCCCAGGAGCCCTGACTCCAACCCCACAGGGCCCAGGCTCTGCCCAGCCCCCAGGAGCCCTGACCACACAGGGCCCAGGCTCTGCCCAGCCCCCAGGAGCCCTGACTGTGACCACACAGGGCCCAGGCTCTGCCCAGCCCCCAGGAGCCCTGACCACACAGGGCCCAGGCTCTGCCCAGCCCCCAGGAGCCCTGACTCCGACCCCACAGGGCCCAGGCTCTGCCCAGCCCCCAGGAGCCCTGACTCCGACCCCACAGGGCCCAGGCTCTGCCCAGCCCCCAGGAGCCCTGCCTGTGACCACACAGGGCCCAGGCTCTGCCCAGCCCCCAGGAGCCCTGCCTGTGACCACACAGGGCCCAGGCTCTGTCCAGCCCCCAGGAGCCCTGACTCCGACCCCACAGGGCCCAGGCTCTGCCCAGCCCCCAGGAGCCCTGACTCCGACCCCACAGGGCCCCCTGGGCTGTGATACGTGGCCGGGGTGGTTATGAGGACAGAGCCCCAGGCACATTCCTTTATTCAACTGCACACAGAACACGTTCGTTCATTCGTTGGACCGCAGAGCCCATTTAGTTATTTACCCAGCTACAAAATCCATTCATTTGTTCCCTCGATGGCACAGCCTTTTCGTTCTGATGTGCACCTGCGGAATCCATCTGGTTATTCAACTATAAGACCCACTCATCCCACTACCGAGTCCATCCATTCAGCGATAGAGGCTCAGGGCCCATTCATTCATGCCTTCCTTCCTTCACCCCACAGCCTTCTTGGCGCGGCCGGCTTTCCGGTGGGATTGGACCCTCCCCCCGCGTGGACGTGGGCGTGGACCTGGGGAGGGAGCTGGGTGGCCGTGACGACTCAGAATGGGTCACCTGACGTCCAGACGGGCAGTTGACCTCCTAGATTCCCCAGGGACTGGACGCCAGCCCTTCTTGGGTCCCAGGTGACCGCCAGGCCCCGCGGGGGGAGGGGGGACCAGGGGGACATGCGTCCAGTGAAGCCACTCAGCCTTCGCAGTCCAGTGGCAGAACTCAGTGGGCTGTGGGAGCGCGTGGGGTCCAGCGGGCTCTGGGGGACGGCGGAGGACGCCTCCCGACAGGGGAGCCGGGAGCACCCAGAGCCGCCAGCCACCGGGGCGGGGGCTGCGGGAGGAGGGAGGAGGGAGAAGGAGGGCTGTGGGAGGAGGGAGGAGGGAGGAGCAGGGGGTGAGGGAGGAGGGAGGAGCAGGGGCTGCAGGATGAGGGAGGAGCAGGGGCTGTGGGAGGAGGGAGGAGCAGGGGTGTGGGAGGAGGGAGGAGAGAAGAGGGGCTGCGGGAGGAGGGGGGATGCTGGGGTGGGGGCTGACCCCCCGGCTCCCTCCCCCACACTCGCCCCTCCAGGCAGCGCAGAGGTTCCTTTCGTGTGCCTTTCCCGTGGGTGCGGCTCGTCTGCAGCACGGTGGGCAGGAACCACGTTGGTAACATCGGTGTCCTCTCGTGTTGCGGCTCGGTGGTTGGTGTGGATCGGGTGTGTCTTCCACTGTGGATCGGGTGTGTCTTCCGCTGTGGATCGGGTGTGTCTTCCGCTGTGGATCGGGTGTGTCTTCCGCTCGGTGGTTGGCGTGGATCGGGTGTGTCTCCGCTGTGGATCGGGTGTGTCTTCCGCTGTGGATCGGGTGTGTCTTCCGCTGTGGATCGGGTGTGTCTTCCGCTGTGGATCGGGTGTGTCTTCCGCTCGGTGGTTGGTGTGGATCGGGTGTGTCTTCCACTGTGGATCGGGTGTGTCTTCCGCTGTGGATCGGGTGTGTCTTCCGCTGTGGATTGGGTGTGTCTTCCGCTCGGCGGTTGGCGTGGATCGGGTGTGTCTCCGCTGTGGATCGGGTGTGTCTTCCGCTGTGGATCGGGTGTGTCTTCCGCTGTGGATCGGGTGTGTCTTCCGCTCGGCGGTTGGTGTGGATCGGGTGTGTCTTCCGCTGTGGATCGGGTGTGTCTCCGCTGTGGATCGGGTGTGTCTTCCGCTGTGGATCGGGTGTGTCTTCCGCTGTGGATCGGGTGTGTCTTCCACTGTGGATCGGGTGTGTCTTCCGCTCGGCGGTTGGTGTGGATCGGGTGTGTCTTCCGCTGTGGATCGGGTGTGTCTTCCGCTGTGGATCGGGTGTGTCTTCCGCTGTGGATCGGGTGTGTCTTCCGCTCGGCGGTTGGTGTGGATCGGGTGTGTCTTCCGCTGTGGATCGGGTGTGTCTTCCGCTGTGGATCGGGTGTGTCTTCCGCTGTGGATCGGGTGTGTCTTCCGCTGTGGATCGGGTGTGTCTTCCACTGTGGATAGGGTGTGTCTTCCGCTCCGTGTTCTCAGTTTCCCAGCTGAGCTCGGGGGGCCCTGGCCCCTGTTGGCCCAGGGAAGGCGAGGTCACCCCGTTCCCCATGGGCCCAGGGATTGCCCTGGTAATGAGGACCCTCCCCAGCGCGGGCCGTGTGCAGCCCCCCTCCTCCCACCGTGACAGCGGCAGCCCTCGCCCGCGAGGCCTGGGGAGGGCTCCCTTCTCCCTGCCCGTGGGGTCCCGCGGGGTCCTCGAGCCCCAGGCACCGATTCTGCCCCGCGTTGCTGGGGAGGCTCTGGGAGCCGCTGGTCCTCGGGGAGACGGCGTGGCGGTGTCGGGTCACAGGGCTCCTGCTCCACTCGGGGGCGGGCCGGCCTACGACACAGGGACCGCCCCCCCCGGGGGGGAACTGGAGGCGGCAGAACCCGACATACCCACCCTCAGCTGCCCACCACCACCCACCCCGGACACGGACCACAGCCCTGCGGGAGAAGTCGGATGCCCAGGGGGCGCATGGGGGGCTGGGGGTGCCCCCAGGCCTCACGCGGGCTCTGGCGCTCGGTCACGTCCTGCGGAAGCCATCGGCCCCATTTACAGTGCACACAGCTAACGGGGCACGCAGCTAACCCAGTCACGGTGCATGTGGCGGACGGTGCACGCAGCTAACCCAGTCACGGTGCACGCAGCCGCTGGCACGCGCGGCCGACCCGTCGGTACTGCCATCGCGGTATATCCAGCGGTCTTGGGGCGCCGGGCTATACCCAACGTGGAGTTTGAGCCCCAGCCCCAGAGACAGCGTAGCCTCGGGCTGCCGCGGTGGCGTGCCGCCGGTCCCCGAGGGCACCGGGCTGGGCCTCAGCTTTCCTTCCTTCTTTCTTCTCTCTTTTCATCGGCAGTACTAGGGCTTGAACCCGGAACCTTGTGCTTGCTAGACAGGCACTCTACCACCCGAGCCACGCCTCCAGCCCAACCTTTTCTCACTTCTCAGACGGGACGGTCTCGGATGGAGGGCTTCCCATTTACGCCTTTCCATTCCTGGGATTACAGGTGTGCACCGCGGCTCACTGCGCAGGTGTGCGCCCGCCCCCCGCCTTCTGGCTGGCTGAGGGTTGGGGACCAGGTTGCCATTGGCGGGGCGGAAGGGGCTCTCGCGGGCGGGGACCGCGGGGAAGGAGCCTCGGGGCGGGGTTCTGCCCCTCCCGGCCTGCGGCTCGGCTCCTGTGCGTCCAGGCCCCGGTCACCCACGGCCTCCCACGTGGCTTCCCTTGGGCGCGGGGGAGGGACGCAGAGCCCAGGATTTATGGGGCTCCCTCCCCCCGGGAGCCCCGGGCTCCCACAAATCCCGTCACCTCGGCTTTTATGTACTCGTTACAGTGGTTTGGGAAACATTTCAACATTAGACAGGCATTAGCTTCGCTTATAAAATTAAAAATAAACTGTAACAGCTTTAATGATGTTGTATTAAATGCCAGGCCTAATACTAACTCACATTTCTTCGGTGCTTTATGGCTTTAAACACACTTTTAAATAACTCTTCCTGTCGCGTGAGTTCTGGAACAGTCCCCCCCCCCCCCCCACGCCCACCAGGAGCAGGCATGGAAGACCGCTCTCCCACGGGGGGCAGGCAGGGAGGGAGGGCAGTTTTCTGTCCCTCCCCTCCCCCCCGCCAGGCTCAGGGTCTGGTGTGCATTTTGGTGGCGTGGGCCTTTCTCCTGAAAGTGGAAACGCGTGTGCATACCTGGACGTGTCCCTGGGCTCGATACTGACAGCACCTGCTGCTGTGATAACCACGACCATTCCTACCTTCTTTCTTGATTCTGCAAGTCAAAAATGTATCCACAGGACGAAACCTTTCAAAAGATCAATGCTCCGTTTTGTCCGTTCTCTCTATTGATTTCCTGGTTTCATTTTTATTCATTTCTGCCGTGTTTATTCCGGCTCATCTCCTTGTGGTTGCTGTAGGATTTAGGGTGGTGCTCTCTTGTCTTCTTCCTGTGGGAGCAGGGGTCACAGGTAGAGGTTTCTTTTGATTTCTAGGAGGCCCACTCAACCCTATAGATTCCTTTGCAATCACTATTTTTTTTTTGCTACCTCCCACACATTCTGCTGTTGTATTATCTTTTTAAATCTTTTTAATTGTTATTTTAAAGTTGATTTGCAGAGGGGCTATGGTGACGTAAGTCGGGTCGTGAGTACGTTTCTTTTTGGACAGTGTCACCCCTTCCCTTGCTCTCTTTCAGGTTTTCCCCCCGGCGTCCCCACCCACAGGTTATGTAGTTCATTTCCCGCATCATGCCCAGTTCCCACGGCTGTGTTTGTTCAACCCTTGTCCCTCCATTGCTGAGCCCCCCTCTTACTCTTCCAAAGACAGATAAATGAGCAAACAAGAGAAAAGGGAAAGAAATGAAAACAAACCCTCTTGTTTCCGTTTCCTGGAGTTCATGTTGATAAATATTATTTTACGTGAGCAGATGCACACAGGCCCTGCGCCTTTGTGATCCTGTCCAGAGAGCGTCCTCCGTGGGTCTCGCTCGCTGTACACGAATGCCCGGAGTCCTGGATAACGGATCCAGTGTATTCCAATGCGTTTTAGATCTCGTGTCAGATTCCTATTAACTTTATCTCGTTTAAAATGCTTCTACTTTCCTCCTCTGAGCTCTTCTTCAGACGATGCACCGTGTGGAAATGTGACATGGCGTCTTCCAGCCTTCCGTGACGGTGCGGCTTTCTTCCTGGTTTACTCCCACTGCTGTCTGCGAGGGCGCCGTGGCTTCTCGCCGTCTCCTCTGCGTGTGCAGGACCGTGTTCGGGGAGGGGCTTGGGGAGTGCGACCAGGAACGCGCGTGTGGCCTCGAGTCCAGGAGACGCGGTTGACGGATGGTGCCCTTCCGGTCGGCGCTGCCTTCAGTGATTTTCTGCCCGCCCGCTCCGCCCGTCGCTGACAGGGGGGTGTGGAAGGGTGACAGCTTAATGGCGGATGTGGCCCCTTGCGTCTTTCGCGTCTCGTGCGACGTGTTTTGACACTCCGGTGAGCGCGCGCGCTGTAGAGATGGCTCCGTCTTCCTGCGGAGCCGGCTCCGGTGTCGCGATGTCGCAACGCGTCTCCCGGTGCTCTGTCGTGACCTTCCTCGGGAGGCCGCCGTGTCTGGATAGCCCAGCCGTCCAGCCGGCCTTCAGTCGGGACTTACCGGTGCTCCGCCCTGCGCCCTCCCCTGCAGCCCTGGCTCCCAGGGAGCCCCGTGGGTGACGCTCGCTGATCTCCACGCCACCGTGGGCCGGCCCGCCACGTTAGAATTGATTACCCCTCAGAGGGGAGCTCCTGCTGGCCTCCCTCCGCTCCCCGGCCGGTGCTCACCCTGTGCGGACCGAGCCGGAATGCCCGTCCCGTAGCACCTTCTCCTTCTCCCCGCGGAGCGGCTTTTGACATTTACGGCGGGTCAGGTCGGAAGGGAACCGAGTGTTAGGTGTTTGCTTCTCCGGCGGGAAAGCCAGTATTTCTTTTCCACGGTGATGTTTCTTGCCGATTGACTTCTTGATCACCATGTGCCGGTGGTGCCTATTAACGGGCCTTCGTGTGAATTCCAGCCTCTGTCCTCCTTCCCGTGCCGTGTTCAGGTCTACTACACGCATCGGCTCCCGCCTCAGAGACTCGGGAGGAAGTTGTCTGTGCGGATTCTGAAACCTCGCCCCCCAAGGCCCCTGCTTCCTCCTCCGTTGCTGAAAATGACAGGGTTCCGTTTGTCTTCCTGTGTCTTTCGGGGGGGGGGGGCAGGAGAGGGGGAATGTGCTGGCACTGTACCGTCTGAGCCAAAGCTCCACTCCCGGCATTTGGGTGGTTAGTTGGAGATAGGGGCCCGGTGGACTTTCCTGCGCAGCCTAGTTTTGAACTGTGATCCTGAGATCGCAGCCCCCTGAGTAGCTAGGATTCGAGGTGTGAGCCACCGGTGACAGGCTGGGCCTTCCTCTGCTGTTTTAGCTGAATCATAGTCTTTCTTATATGTAGGGGTGTGTGTGCGTGTGTGCGTGTGTGTGTGTGTGCGTGTACACTACTCATTTTCTTTGGGGGATAGTTTCCTCCTATACAGACTTCTTCCTCTGCCCTCCTCATGGTCTCCTGGTGTCGGATGCAAAGTTTATGACTGGGTTTCGAAACCCAGGACAGCCGGCTTCCTCCGGCCTCTCGCAGAGGTGCGGGCGCGTGGCGGGCCGGCGGAGGCGGCTGGCCCCGGCACGCCCGGCTTCTGGTTCCCTGGCGCACCTGCGCTGCGCCCTCTCCGCTCCCAGGGCTGGAGCAGCGCAGCCTCGGTCGGCAGCCGTGTTCCCTGGTAACGCGGCCCCTCAGCCTGCCTCCCTGGTGCCGAGGGGACTGGGGGACCCAGCCTGGCCCGGCCTGCAGCCGACGGCATCCTCCCCGCCCCTGTCCGCACCTGAGGAGATCCACCCAGACTTCTTCAGCCTTGATTTGGGGGGCCAGCCGCCCCCCACCCTCCAGCCCCGTTTCTGTGATCCTCTGTCTGGTTTCCAGATCCACGGGGACGTTTGCGGGTGGTCCCACGCGTGCCTCAGTGATGGCCACCGGGAGAGGTGGGAGGCGATGGGGCCTGAGAGGAGCCGAACGCTCCCGGGAAGGGACGGGCCAGGTCTGTCCCCCGGGCCCCAAACGCACCACAGCCCCATTGTCACCCCACACGGAGATGCTGCCCACGGAGCTGCTCACAGGCAGAGTCCTCCTCCCTCCCTCCCTCCCTCCCTCCCTCCCTCCCTCCCTCCCTCCCTCCCCTGCGGCACCTTTTCTTCCCCCCCCCCCCGTGGGTCCCCAGGCAGGAATGACGGCCGTGCACCCTCCTGTTTGGGATGAGGGGCCTCCACCAGGGAGGCTGCGGCCCCCGGTCCCAGCCCAGGCCGGAGCCCCCGGGTGCCGGGCTCCCTCCTGCTTCTCCACCCAGCTCTCCCCCGGGCTGCGCCTGCCCCATCTGGGGCCAGCGGGCACCCGGGGCTTGCCGCCGAGGACGGGGCCTCGAGCGTCCTCCCCGGAGGACTCCCCGGGGCGGGGAGCGGCCGGCGGGAAGCCGTTCCCTCAGCAGCCCCAGCCGGGGGTTCGCCCCACCCCTCCAGTCCCCAGGCCCGGTCTCCTGCGCGGCGCTGCCCGCGTCAGCACAGATCCACGGCCTCCCGGGGTCCCCGAGGTCCGGACGTGGAGCCCGTGACAGCGCACGCGGCGAGCGAACGCCGGCTGGATGGAAAGGGGGGAAATGATGTCCTGGAATTCTGAAAAGTGCTATCTGGGGATGATCACGAACAGATCGCATAATTAAAAGCAGATGCCAAGGAGATGTTTAAACGTCTCCGGGGATGACATTCCCATCATTTATTTGGTAAAAATTGCTCTGGGCTCCATCTTGAGGCCAGCTCTTTCCTGGCACTGGAAGCATAATCTAAGTAGCATTTAATTCCAGCGCAGCTCTCTCTCTTCCTGCTCATGATCCAATTTGACTTGGGGCCAATCCAGAAGTGTCCAAAGTGCTGTGACTCTGTCTGATCTCCAGACAGCCTTGCTGGCCAGCTCTGCTTCTTCCTGGCCTCAGAGCCGCGGTCAAGACGCAGATAGGTACTCAGCACACAGTACCAGACAGTGCTGAGCGCAGCCTTCCACGCCGCAGGCCCGGCTCGGGCTCACCCGCAGATCTCCCAGAGTGGCAGCTGAGACCCCTCTTTGGGGTCCTGTCCCCCACCCCCGACAGCCCTCCCTCTCCACACGGAGCAGTGAGTTGCGAGAAGGGAGGTGACGGGCGGTAAAATCCCGAGGAGGAAACACCAGGACCCGCTAATGCAGGGTGTGGTACCAAGGAGGCCCAGGAGGAAGAAGGTGAGGGGGCAAAGGTGAGAGGGCAAAGGTGACGGGGGAAGACTCAAGTGCTTGCTGTACCTGCCGGACAGCCATGGCATCTCTAAGGCGAGGGAAGCTTACGTGTGTGTGTGTGTGTGTGTGTGTGTGTGTGTGAAGGTGAGATAGATCAAGCACACAAACAACACCAGATGATGGGGAGGGGGTGGCGTGGGGGAGGGGGGCCCTAGGGTTCTGTGGGGCACACAGACTTGTGAGTCACTGTGGAAGTCAGTAGGGAGGGACCTCAAAGCACCAACACAGAACTCCTCCCCGAGACCCAGCAATGCCACCCCTGGGCATTTATTGGCAGAAAAGTTAAGTCGGGCTATGATAGTCACCCATGTTCAATGCAGTACTGTGCACAATAGCCAAGTTATGGAAAAAACCCAGATGACCTACGACTCACGAAGGAAATGTGATATATATATATATGCATGTATGTATATGTGTATGTTGATATGCATGTGTAATTCACACAATAGAATATTTTTCAGTCACAACAAAGAAAGAAATTGTGTGACTTGCAGGGAGATAGACAGACATGGAAATTGTAACGGTCAGCTAAGGTCAGCCAGGCTCAGAAGAACAAAGCTGGCATGTTTGCTCTTGTGTGTGGATGCAAGGTCTAAGATGTACACGTGTGCAAACACGGACAGGCGCGCACGCACATAGGAGGAACGACTGAACCGTGCAGCCTCGTGGCCGTCGTGTTTCCAGACGTGGGAGGCGGTGGTGAAAACCCCTGCAGACAATGAGCATGCCGTGGAACCGGAAGGGCCCCCGTGTGCATCAGGCGTGGCCTGCACACCTTCGCGCGTCCTCTACGGCCTCCCCCACTCCGGGAGAACGCACCCCTGCGGACCCCGCCGTCTACCTGTGCTAGGTGCTGCTCTGGTGGTTGCTTAGTGCCGGGAGCAGAGCCGGAGCCCAGAAGGCTCTCCGTGAGGACTCACTGACCCGATGGCGGACGAGCAAACGCTCCGGTGTGGACGGGCCGAGCACCGCCGCCCCCTGCCGCGCCCACGTCGGTCGGAGCCGTCGCCACCACCGTCTCCACCCGTTAGGTTTTTGAAACGCTGCATCTGCCAAACTATCAAGGGTGATCGTGCCGTCCTGGCAAGTTCCTGGTGCCTCTTTTCTGTACGCCGCCCTGCGTTTTCCTCCCGTGGCTTGAGTCTGTGTCGAAGTTCGTAACTGTCATCTCCTCGTATGGGCATGAACGCGTAGTCAATAAACCGTGGCCTTGAACGTTTGTCGCCTGGAATCCTCCTTTACCCAAGCTCTCCTTGAGAGTCGCCGGGAACACCGTCCCGGCCTCCGCTCGGAACCCCGCCCGGCGCTCCGCTCTGCTGGTGTCTCCCGGGGCGTGGACGAGGTGACTCTGGCGCGCCTTCCCGTGCAGAAGTCTCCGGCAATGAACCCAGTCCCCTTCAGCTTTCTGCCATGGCGACAGAAACTTCCGGCGGGGAGCGGATTACAAACAGGTGCCTGGTCTATTTCCCAGCTGCGTGTCGCGGCGTCTCTCTCCCTCTTTCTCTGAGTGGGTGACGGCCCCGAGGCCGTCTCCGCGGGACTCCTCCGACGGCCCACCCTTAGCACAGGGGGTTCCGCCTTCTGCGCCCCGTCCTCTGGGCAGCGGGAGCCGTTGCTGAGAGGCCGTGGCCACCTTTGTGAGGCCCAGGCTCTCCCCGCTCCGTTCCAGGATAAAGAACAAATCGGAGTGCGAAATGAAGTGGGAGGACGCGAGCGGTGATGTATCGACTGGGTGTTCATTTGACACACGATGACAGTGATGAACTTCATCCCCCCCAGCAACCCCGACTCCCAACAAAGGAAGGCAGCTCAGGATGGACTTCAGAGGGAGCCGGCCGCGCCCCCGGAGCCGAGCCCACGCCCCCTTATTCTGCCACAGATCAGCCAGGGACGACCCTGTCGACCTCCGCGAGAGCCCGGACCTCCCGTCCAGTCCCTCCCACAGCCCTTTCGTCTGTGCGCATCCCGCTTTGGGAATTAGCGGCGGCACCCGGAGCCGTTTTCCAGCAACGACGCGTCGGTGTCTCGTTCGGAACTTCACGCACAGCAGCGCCCAACCTCCGCGGGTGATGAGGTGTCCGGACGCAGGCCGGTGCGGGACCAGGTTTCGTGGCAAACGTGCTGTCTTGTGCCACGGGTCTCCGGGGGGGCTGTGGTCGTCTGCCTCCTCGCCTCAATCCAAAGACAGCTTCTTACCAGCCTGTCAGAGCAATGCTCTGCACCCCGTGAGAAAGGCCTGAGGAGAAAGGCGGGCAGGCCGGTCAATAAATATCCCTCCCCAGGGCGCGTGTGCCCGCCCCGGGGGCTGCGTGGAGTCCAGTCTTATCAGCATTTACCGCAAGCCTCTGGCTGCTTCTCCAAATCACTGAGGTTCCACTAAAAGGGAAACTGGGTCTGGAACTGCCACACCCACCAGTATCTGTCATGGTCTCCCCACTACAAAGGTCTGCATCACAGAACTGGAGTGAACCAAAGTGTAAGAGATGAGCTATGCGGAGAAGCTCCCTGTTTGTTTGTTTAAGTGCTGTTCATGGGGCTTGAACTCGGGGCCTGGGCACTGTCCTTGAGCTTTTCTGCTCAAGGCTAGCGTCTTATCACTTGAGTACAATTATGATTTTTCAATGAAAAGTAACATTAAGTAAGAAATGAAATAGAAAAGGTGAAAACAAGGAGTAAGTAGCCATCAAAACGTGCTAGAATTTACACAAACACACACACACACACACAATGTATGTATTTGTCCATCGTGGGGCTTGAACTTGGATCCTGGCGCTGTCCCTGAGTTCTTTTGCTCAAGGCTAGTGCTGTACCACTTTGAGCGGGAGCTCTACTTCCAGGTTTCTGGTGGTTCGTTGGAGATGAGAGTCTCAGGGGGACTTTTCAGGCCAGGCTGACTTCAAACTGCGATCCTCAGATCTCAGCCCTCTGAGTAGCTAGGATGACAGGTGTGAGCCACTAGTGCCTGGTCCACAAAGATATTTTAATACAAAAAAAGATAACATTTAAGCTGGATGCAGTGGCTCACACCTGTCATCCTAGCTACTCAGGAGGCTGAGATCTGAGGACGGTGGTTCAAAGCCAGCCCAGGCAGGAAAGCCCGTGAAACTCTTGTCTCCAATTAACCAGTCAGAAAACTGGAAGTAGCCCTGTGGCTCAAGAGGTGGAGCTCTAGCCTGGAGTTGGAGAGCTCAGGGACAGCACCCAGGCCTGGAGTTCAAGCCCCATGAATGATGAGTAATCTCGGGAATCGAACGAGAAGACAAAGCTTTAAAAACAGCTCCTCCAGGTGACGTAGCAAGTCGTACTTCCACCTGGCGTCCTTGTGTAGACTTGTGGAGAAGCACTTAAACATACGAACCTTACATTCTATTCAGTTCAAATTCAGTCTACAACTGTGGAGAAGCTACAAAATGTAAACATCATATATAGTTAAAAAATACAAACCTGGAAGCCACTTCAGTCTCACGCCGTCTCTGACCCTGGACTTACCCCTCCACCCCAAGCTTCCAGGAAACTGGACCCAACGGACGCGTGGTGGAATCGCATTATGATTCCACAGCGCCGTGGCCCGGAGGTCTGGTGGGACCCAGCGGTGTTCTGCAGCCTCAGAGACCCAGGAAGCCCGAGAAGCAGAGCACAGTGTAGGCAGTCCACCCGTGAGGCGGGGACGGGCCCCACACCCTTCCTTCCGGATCCTTCTTGGGTGATGCTTTGAGAGCGGGAAAGCCAAGGTGTGGTGAGCTTCCCAGAGATGCCCAGTTGGCTCTTCAGACAACTGCAGCTCTGTCTGGATCTAAGTGCTCTCTCATCGGCTAGTCGGGGCCGTGGCCGTGTCTGCTCTGGCCCCAGCCGCCCTATGCATCCTCTCGGTCAGGAGCCTCGTGTGAATCAACGAGTACCGGGCTAGTCCCGTCACCAAAGCAAGACCTCTCACCAAACAAGCGGAAAATGAGAAGACAGGCGGACGCTCCCCAGAGGAGACTCGCCCAGACGGAGCGCTCTGCGTGCTCAGTGTCCACCCCCCCGTACCGAGGTGCCACACGAACAAAGGCGAAGAGAGGAAGTGACGGGTAGCCCCCAGATGCCCCAGATACTGGACATGGCTGGCATGGTGTTCTAAAATAACTTTGAATAATGTATTCAAGTATTATTTTAAGAGAATTTTAAGGAAAATCCATCAAAGCGAATGGAATGGCATGGTGGGCAGAATAAAGACTGTGGTATTTAGAAACGGTGACTATGTGATGTTGCATGGTGAGAGGAAATCAAAATCGCAGCTTATACTGAAATGGCTGATCAACTGGCCCTCAGGTGAGGACGTTACCTTGCGTGTAATTGCGCGGCTCCTTTGGGGGGGGGGGGAAGGGAGCCGGATGTCAGAGTCATGTGTCGCAGGCTGTTGTGAAGATGGAATCAGTCCACGCACCAGAGATGGCCGCTCAGGGTCCAGAGGCCCAGGTGTACAGAGGCCCGGGGCCCAGGGGCCCAGGGGCCCCGGGTATAAGAGCCCAGGGTATAGGGCCCAGGGCCCAGGGGCCCAGGACCCAGGGACCCAGGGCACAGGGTATAGGAACTGGAAAATGCAGTGAAGCAGCTCTATCCCCTCGGAGATCCTGAAGGGAGCCCAGGCTGCTCATGTGTTGGTCTGGGCCTCTTGAGTAGTGTTTCAGCTTTTCTGTGAAGCTCTGTTGTTGTCAACCACTACATCTGTGGGAATTTAAACTGTGGCCTCAGAGAAGTAACAGCGAGTTCAGTGCCCGAAAGCGTAGGCTGATGTGTGAGGTAGCTTGGGAACTGGGCGGCGAGGAGAGGCTGGGCGGACACAGTGATAGCGGAAGTGTGGCTCTGAAAGATGCTTCTGGAAAAGCTCCTTAAAGAACCGAGGAGCCGGGCCGAGAACCCCAGCTGGCTTAGGCGACACTCCCGTTTCTGTGACTATGGGTCTGGTTTGCCGCGTACACACCAGCACGACTGGCCAGCAGGACTGCACCAAAGTCAAAGGCGTCTGCACAGCGAACGAAGCTGTCACCTGTCTAAAGACACAGCGGCGGGATGGGCGAGGCTCTCTTTCAGCTGTACACCCGGCAAGGATTGTTCATGGGAATATACAGGGAGCTCAAAAACGAAAGCCCCAGTAACCCCACGGGCCAGGCAATCAATGGGTAAGGGAAATGAACAGAGAATTCTCAAAAGAAGAAGCACAAGTGGCAAATAGGCGCACACGCACGCACACACAGAGCGAGAGAGCACAGAAAGAGAAATAAATACTCAACAGCCCTGGCCATAAATAAAATTCAAAGCAAAGCAATAACCCGAGACATTGAGAATCCATCTCTCTTCACTCAGCCGTCTCAGGATTCAGACACAAGATGAGGCTATCTGCAGAACACATGTGGAGAGCCCTGTTTCTAGTGTCTTTAAGCTCCATGCTTAAAGGAGAGTGTTAAGCCAGCAGGAAAACTGACTGGCTCAAGAGAACCGGGAATCAAAATAAAGCTAGAGGACCTCCAGAATTCTACAGGGAGAAAACAAAGTCGTAAGACACCCAGAAACAAACATAAGCTGGGCTTACATTAAGGAGAAAGGGAAGTGTGACCCGAGGCACAGTCCCTCACTTGTGATCCCACCCACTTAGGAAGTGAAGGCCAGGAGGCCCACAGTTTGAAGCTAGCAGGGGCTCAGAAGACCTTCACCTCCATCCATAAGGTCATGGCGGCGCGTGCCTGTCAGCCCCTCTGCAGGACGTGTCCTTGTGAAGGTGGTGGCCAAGCCAGCTTGGGCACAAAGGTGAAATCTGATCTGAAAAGTGGCATCCGACGCAAGCTGGACTGGGAGCGTGGACTGAGTGGTGGAGCACCTGCCTAGCAAGTTCAAGGCTCTGAGTTCAGAATTAAGAAGGAAAGGTGGCTTTGAGGGTGCAGGCTCTGGGCCCAGTGGCTAAGGGTGTGAACCCCAGAATCTCATTCCTAGGGCATTTGAGAATCTCATGACGTTTCTGCATCTCAAAACTGCTCAGGATGTGGGAATTCCGTCTTCCTTCATTCTCTGTTCTTCGGACAGAGTTAACTTGACTTTCGGCTGACAGGTTAAGGAAACTTTGCACCGGTGTGATTGCATGTGCCTACCTTCACTCTATATTTTGTATAATTTAGTTTAGAAAGTGTAGGGTTTCTCAGCTGATGCGATACAGATGAGGGTTAGGCTCTTGAGTTACTGTTATGATAGCTGAAGAACGGGGGGACCTTGGAGCAGGTGGAGTGTTTTCACTGTGGGCATCTCATTTCAGGCATCACGAAGAGTCCAGAGGGTCGGCTTGTGAACAGTTCACGGAAGTGCACTCTGCACACGGCCGCTCCCTTCACTCTGCTCCCCGCAGTCTCAGATGGCGTTGGGTTGGGTTTCGTGTGTTCTCTTCACACGTGCGCACGCGCTACGTGTTGAGCCTCTTCACTTCCAAGCTCCTCTCATGCCCCTTCCAATAATTCCTCCTTCCAATAGTCGCTCTTTTGTGCCATGTCCCATTTTCCCTATCATTATTATTGTGCTAGACCTAGACTCCACCTGGGAGTGACAACACAGCTGCTGGCTTTTGAGCCTGGCTTACTGTGACGTCCTCTGGTGTGATGCTTGTTCAGCGGGCTGCGTAACTTTGTCCTTCCTATGGCCGAGTAACGCCCCACTGGACACACACCGCGCTTCCTTACCTAGGCACCTGGTGTTGGCTCCCGGCCCGATGACTGTGCGTCGTACTGCAGTGCACACGAGTGTGCAGGATACCTATTCGTGTGTTGCTGTGCATTTCTTCAGCTAGATGTTCTAGTGTGGCATGGCAGGGTCAGAATATACATTCATTCAGCTTGTTTATGAACCTCCAAAATGATGTCCATAGACGCTACACTACTACTGGAAACAATCCATGGGTTCAGTGCAAGTCATCAAAATCCCAGTATCATTTTTCACATAGAAAGGATAAAGGATTAACATCTAGGATACACAACAGACATAAAACGTGAAGCCACATAAGTGGAAGCACGAGACATGAACAACTCCAGGAAACGGAAACGAGAGGTGTCTTTAATTGCTGTTGTTGACGTTTGCGTTTTCTTTCCTCTTTGTCTCTTTTTTTTTTTGTCGTTTACCTGTCTCTGGGTGGGTAAAGGGGGCACAGAAATGGAGGGGCAAAGGGTGAACGAATTCAGCGGTGGGACTCACTAGACCCTACGTGGGAAATGAGCTAAGTAACTTGTGGATGAGGACGAGAGAGAAGAACTGGGAGAGAACAGGGAAGGAATGACTTTATCCAAGAGGAAATGTACTTGTGACCTGACTTCCGTAACGTAGTCCCTCTGCACATCACCTTTACGGTGGCAATAAAAACCATTCTTTTGAAAGGAGACGCAGACCTTTCAGAAGCCAGAGGGCATCTTGTAGGAGAAGAGAGCACTCTGCCCTACGTCTCCATCCTTCTCCTGTGATCCCTGAATTGGTCGCATTGCCTAGAACAATTGTGCAGTAATAAGTCTGTATCGCTTTAACCCAATTATTACAGATGCAGCACAAAATATTATGTACATTATTAAAATTAAAAAGTAATGGTCAAAATTAGGAATTCAATACAGGAATCTAAAGCTGAGTTTTCCTGGTCAAAGGAAAGGTTAGTGAACTGGACTACTGCCCGTTAGAAAATGTCCCTGCTAAAGCACAGAGACCTCATGGGTGCATAATACAGAAGTCATCAGCGCTGGAGAGTTAAAGGCAAGGAAATGATATTATTATTATTGATTTTGTAATGAAAGTGATAGATTAGGTAGTATAGATACCTTTTAGAAAAATGTGAATTACCAATTATCTCCAGAAGAAATCATTATTGACTTTGGAACAATAAATTTAAATCTCTCTGCAAGGATACTTCAAAGTCCAGTCATTTTCAGAAGAATTTCAATCATTTTGGAGAGAAAAGAGACAACTGAAATTTTTCTTTATGAGATTTATGATCTTGCTACCAAGCCCCTACATAGTTGGGCAGGAAATAACGATAGAAGCTAATCTCCATGAGAAATTGAATATACATATAAACAAAATATTAGTAAACTCAACTCAATAGCACATAAATTATGTAAACCATTGTGACAAACTGGGAGTGATCTAGAAGACACTTCCCGCACAACATTAAAGTAAAGCTAACCATGCTGGCATATTAACACGGAACAACTAGAAGATTTCAGCATTAGACAATGAAGCATTTCTACGGAATCAATAACCTTTCACAGTAACAAAGAAACTCTGAGCGCACCAAGACTCAGAGGAAGCGTGTCACGGTTCTACAGCGGATGGGAAGGAAGCTCCCTGCACCGACGCTCCACACAGTGCGGCGAGATACAGAAGGCACTACAAGTAAAGCCAGCAAGAGGAACCTGCTTCCCATCATCACCCAACGCTACCAGGCTGGAAGTTCTGCCCCAAGCAGAAAGTTAGGAAAAGAGGAGCAATATGCAAATGTGTGAAAGAGAGATCGCTAATTAATTGATCCCAGATACTGAGGAACAAAACGTAGCACAATGAGAATTTACCAAGTCGAATAAACACATAACGAACCTTCAAAAGTCACTTCCATAGCTGTACAGCAATGAGCACTCTGAAACCGCGATTGAAATTAGACCCGTTCGTACCAGAACCTGCAGGGTTGCCGTGTGTCCCTTCTGCATGCAGGACGTTTGCTGAGAAAACGAACATCTCCGCAAGCCTCTTAACCCCGCGGCGACACTGACCACCGCGTCCTCCTGCGTGTGTCATCCGGGCCAGGATCCCAGAGCCACGCACACCTACAGACACGACTCCCAAACCTTCCACAATTGTAATGTGGCCTGTACCGTGGATGGCCGCCTCGCAGCGCGAGGACTTGATGTGTTACTAACAGCATAGAACTGGGATATGCTGACGGAGACACATTTGCCAACCGCAGGAAACAGAGAGCCCAGAGAAGATGACACAAATGTGGCAGCTTGAAGTACAGCCGCGATGGTGGTGTATATCCGTGGGACAAAGAGCAAACAGGCCCGAAGTGGCTGGCACGTTCCATTACCCACTGAAAACAATTCCAGTCCTTTGGTCGCAGCGTGTACCCAGATCTGCTCCCAATGTGATGGAAAGTGAGCTCTAAACGGTCCCCGCCTTCTAAAGCAAGTCGAGAGATGATGGTGTTATGATTGAAGGGTAGAGGAGGCTTATGTAAGTGACACACAAGTGACAAAAATCAAAATGAGAAGCTGATGATTTCAAGTGAGCTAACATTTTTGCATTTTTCCATCTCCAAAGACAACTTTAAGAAAGTGAAATGCACGCAGCACACTGAGCGCTGAAAGCCACTTGGAACGGCTCTGTCTGGTAAACTTGGCGCTGTAGCTCTCACGGGGTGGTGAGAGCCCAAACTATATAAAGAACTTCACAACTGTAAGACACAATATCTCAGTGGAGAAATGCTCAAGAACCCACGTCAGTGGCTCCTGCCCGCAGTCCTAGCTACGCCGGAGGCTGAGAACTGGAGAGTCAGGGTCTGAAGCCAATCTAGACAGGAAAGTCTGAGGCTTGACTTCCAGTTAGCCAGCAAGGGGCCGGTACCGAGGCAAGGCTAAAGCAGTAGAACACCATCCGTGAGCGGAAACATCAGGTTAAAGTGGAAAGCCCCAGGAGCAGCACAATAAACAAATAAACGCATAAATGGTCCAGAAGCAAATGATTGCATTTAAACACTAGCACACAAAACCCGGAAATGGGCAAAGTGTGCATCTCGATCCGCCAGGAAGCGCCCAGTTAAATGAGTGACGCGGCAGAAGGAGAAAGCTAGGCACAGCGAGGGGCCCGTCCTGGGCCTCCGGGTTGGTAGACGCCGGAG
Source organism: Perognathus longimembris pacificus (assembly GCF_023159225.1). Classification (NCBI taxonomy): domain Eukaryota; kingdom Metazoa; phylum Chordata; class Mammalia; order Rodentia; family Heteromyidae; genus Perognathus; species Perognathus longimembris. The sequence continues at coordinate 2,021,843 of NC_063161.1, read as the reverse complement.
CTCTGGGGCCTCCCGGCGTGGCCAGGCTGTCGCCTCGATGGAGGCCGCGGGGGACGGCAGCAACAGCCCGGGCCCCGGGGCTCTCTCCCCGCGGGTGCCCTCCACACAGGAGAGCCCTGAGGAGCCGGGGCCTCCTGACGCTCTGGCCCCCCTTCCGGTAAGACAGCAAGCCAAAGTGTGGGGATTTGAACCCAGGTCCCTGGGGTGCGGCGCGCGGGCTCGTGCACATGGCACCGGCCTGCTTGTGGCGGATCACGAGTTCTTCCCTGAGAACGGGATGCGGGGTGCGAGAGCAGGGCCGGGGGGCAGCGGCTGATGCCGGGAGGCCAGAATTCCCCGCATGAGGGTCAGCCTGCCGGGCTCAGGGTCTGGGGTCGGAGGTCAGCCTGCTTTAAGGTGGCCTGGCTGCAGAGTGGGGGGGGGGGGAGACGGAGGGACCGGTCCCCTCACCCCGAGGAGGGCCCTGCAGGCACGGCTGGCTGGCTGGGACCCAGGACTTGTGCTCCGGAGCCCCCTGTGCTTGGGGCAGAGGGCACACAGCAGCTGGCTCGGGGCGAGGCGATAGGATTTGGGGTGTCTGTCGGGGGTGGTGCAAGCAGTAGCTACCCAGAGCCAGAGCACACGGTCGCTGTTACGGCTTAAGGTCGACCTAAAAGACATGACTGGCTTTCCATCTTCGCATCTGATCTTGTGGACTCAAACGCGGGGCCTGGCGCTTGCCAGGCAGGGGCTTTGCTCTTGGGCCTTGCCTCCAGCCCATTTTGCATTTACTTTGGAGCTTGGCTCTCATTGCCTGCCCAAAGCACATGCCTGGACCCCCTCCTGCCACTCGACCTATTTTAGACTTGTGATCACAGTGGCGACGACGGGCATCGGTCGCCATCGCTGGCATCTCGCCATCCACGCGGAGCCTCCCTGGCTTTCCTGCCCCGCTTGCCTGGAACTGTGAGCCTCCCCACCTCAGCCTCCCAAGTCCCTTGGCTTCCGGGCGTGGGCCACTGGATGCATCAAGGCAGCAGCTCCCCGGGGCTCTGCTGGGGAGCACTGGTGCAGGCGTAGCCAGGACAGCGTTGCCGGAAGCTCACGTCCAGCAGGGGCCCGGGACAGAGCACACTGCGAGCTACTGACCACGGAGGGGCAGCTACACAGCCCGCCTTCTAAGATACCATGTGCACTCTACATTTTAATATTTCTGCAATTACAAAGTGTCTCACACACAAGGTTTACATAAAACGGCATGCTCCCTTTTGGGCCAGGAAATCCATTTTTAAATCGATGATAACTTCTGACAATCCATAATTTCTCAAATTCAGTTTCCAACCAGGGCAAGAAAGGTAGCACAGGGAAGAAAGGAGACGGCCTGCAGTTTGTGCACTCCTGGCCTGAATGGCTCTCACAAAGCTCCCCGAGGTCCTGCCGGGAAGCGGGTAGGAGCAGGCGGGGCTGGGCCCTGTGCACCTGCCCTCTGCTGGGCTCTGGGTTCCGGCCGTTCTGCCCCCTCCCCCCACCCAGGGGCCCAGGGTTTGCAGGGCCAGGCGCAGAATCCAAGTCGGTGCCACGTCCACATTGCAGAGCCCAGCTGCAGCAGAATTCCTCCTTCTGCGAAGCCCACAAAGGTTACTCTGAGAGGAGATTTTATGTCTTCATTATAGAGGAAAGATATTTAATTACAGGTGCCAGGCAAATACATCACTCACGAATGGGAGAGTGTCTGGATTCAGTTTCCACCGCGAAGGAAGAGCCTGTGCGGGCAAGCTGTGCTCTCCAGTCCTGCGACGACGCCCCGGGGAAAACCTCCAGACGCGAGTCTGTCAGCCTCGGTGCGGCCATCTGGGGTCCCCACGCCAGTCCAAGTCCACCGCCCCACACCCGTGTCCAGCACGAAGCGGACGGCCTTCCGACAAGAGCACGGACACAACTGCAAATCCCGTGCAACGTGGGCCCTGGGACCCGAAAGGGCACGGAGACGCGTGAAATGAAATTCCCACGGCTTGTGAATCGACGGCAGGGCTTGTGCGTCACTCCTCAGATGCACTGGGGAGGAGACTTCCGGGTAGGGCATCTGCAGCTTCTAGTGGCAGAGTCACGTCGTCAACGCGGGTGAAGGATTCTCCACACACTATCCGGAGTCTCACTCGAACCACTGGGCCACGGGGCACGGACGGGCCTAGCTCCGCCCACCTGCACGCGGACCCTCAAATCACCACGTTGTAAACCCAGCCCAGTGAGGCTCCGCCACAGCACTGAACTTTGTATAGAGGGCCCGCTGCTTCTCAGCTGCGTTCCTCAACCGAAGAGCTCACCATAGGAGTCGCACGAACGGATAAGGCTCTGAGGACATTGCAGTTACTGGCATGTCGGTCTTTCTTAAAGCAAGCAAAGAACATCGCACACTGCACAGAACTCAGCCGGTGATAGCATGGAGTTGTGAGAGCGCGCAGCTCGTTCTGGAATGCAATGCGACGCTTTTGAAGGAACGAATGATGCCTTGGCATTTCAGCACATTTCACCCCTGAATATTTCAGTATGGCCACTGGTGACTGACACACACACACACACGCACACACGCACACACACGCGTCTTTTTAGTTAGAATTCGCATAGTGCTTGTTGCAAGATATTAGGGTGTTTGTGAAGAGTGTGGAGCAAATAGATTGGCTGAATAAAAAAGTTCAAGAACGTTTTTCCTCCGCTCGTTTGCACCGCCTTCCTCTCCACGCCAAGGGGCCATCGCTGAATTATCTCGCTTGGTCTGTGCTGGGCCTCAGGCGACTGGAGTCTTGGTGCGTTTTGGGGTCCAGGATTTTCAGCACAAAAATGAGGGTATTGGTTGATCTTTTAAAGCGTGCTATTATGTGTGTATGTGTTTCTTTAGTGCCAATACTTGGGCTTGAACCCGGGGCCTCATGTTCTTATTTGGCCTTTTTCCACTCTCCCGGTTGGTGCACTGCAATTTGAGTCACACGTTCACTGCCGGCTCCTTTGCCGGCTAGTTGAGGATAAGAATCTCAAATGTGTGTGTCTAGGCTGACTTCAAACCACAGTCCTCAGATCTCAGCCTCCTGAGCAGCTAGGACGGCAAGTATGCATCATTGGTCCCTGGCTTCTTTTAATTCTAATTTTCTCAAAAGATAGCTTTGCAAGGAGTAACTTTTATTTCCATCAATATAATAAAATCTACTGATTTCTAACTACGAGCACGTGTGTGCGCAGGCGTGTGTGCATGCGTGTGTGCGTGTGAATTAGAAGATTATATTTACGTGATTTCTTTTTCATATTCTCCCAGTTCTTTGTCATCACATAGGTCATGTGGTCCCTCTACTTGACTATTATCAGCAATCATAGACACGGAATTGGAGGGAGGCATGGGGGTTCTGGGATTTGAACCCAGGACCTTGCCCTGGCTAGGTAGGCACTGTACCAGCAGAGCCGTGGCCCCTCGGTTTTCACCTGACCTGTACCTGGTAAGCGGGGATGTGTCTGTGAACTCTGCAGAAGGAAGGAAGGACGACCTCCCACGGCACGGGGGTCGGAAGGCACCGCTCTCGCTGATGCTCTGGATCGGAGGGGAGCGACAGAGCTCTGCTTCTCCAACCTTCATCCCCGCGGCTCCACGTCGGAGCCGTCTTCATGTTTCCTTCGCTGCACCTGCTCGCGTGGATGCCGTTTCATTTCTCTACAAGTTCCTTGGCCTTGCTTCTTTTGTGAGACCTGTTAGGCTCGCGGGGAACTTGTGCAGAGCCAAGTTCCGTGCAGCTCCCCTGCACGCTTTCTTTTTGGCTAATGCCCTGTATCACGGGGCACACTTGTTACAGCTGGGAAGCTGACACTCACACGTGGCTGTTGGCTGAAGTCTGCAGACCCTGCTGTGTCCTCCGGCTGCTGTGCATTCCCTGGGCAAGCAAGAATGGATAATACAACAGCACACGCAGAGGGCGCACTCATCTGAAGTCTCAGGTTCCGTCTCCCCACTTCACCCCTCCCGTCCCCTTGGCCACCATTCATCTTCTACTGTCTCCGTCGTTCCGTCTTCTCCGGAATGCCGCGGTGGGGGTAACTGTGCTGCTGCGTGGCGGGAGCTTGTCTGGGCAGCCCCACGTTTGTTCTACGGTCAGAGTCAGCACGGTGATCTGCAAGCAGAGCGTGTGAGACGGTGTCTTGTGTAGGAGCATCTGCCTCCATTTGGAAAGTGGGGATAAAGGGTCTCTTGACCTCCAGCCCCATTTCCCAGCTTCCCTGGCTCCTGCTCAGCACGGAACCCCGCTTTCCAGCCTCGGTGTGGGAGCTCAGATGAGCAGAAAGTGCAGTTCTGCCCTTGGAGGTGTGTGCTGAGAATTCTCAGCATGGTCCTCACCTAGACACCTTCCTACCTTCCCAGAGCCCAGAGCCAGGAGGGCGGGAGACGGGGGTGGGTCAGGGAGCATGGGGTGGGCAGAGGTGGGTCAGAACCGTGGGGAGGGCACAGGTCACGGGAGGGGTGGGTGCCCCCTGGAGCAGGAGAGAGCCAGTGCTTTGGGGGAGGCATGAAGGCAGGTCTTGACCAATGAGGAGATGGATTCAGTCACAGACGTGCTTCCGCACTGACTGGACTATCCGCATGCTTGAGCCACACCGATCCCTGCCCGGTAGAGAGCTGCCCCTGCCCGCAGCCAAGGCCTCGGCCAGGCCCTCCTTCAGCCATTGATTGGACAGATCGCTCCTACGGCTCCCAGCCCCAGCGAGGTCCCTGACTGGAGGTGGAAAATCCGGAGCCCAGCGGGCGTAAGCAGCGGCCCCTAGGCCACCAACCGCACGCGGGGAGGGGCGGAGTTGGGCGATGAGTTGGGGTTCCCCTGGAAGCCCATGGCTGGGTGTGCCGGGCCCGCTGAGCTCCACCATGGGTCTCCCTCGGGGGGGGACGTGCACCCAAAAGGGGAGCACCCGTGGGTGAGCACCCTCCCAACACTGAAACCAAGACGGCCGCGGCAGCGTGCCCACAGACACAGGCTCTCCCGGGTCTGCTCAGCCAACAGCCCCGCGCGCCCGCTGTGGGGGTTCTGGACCCGGCTCCCAAGGTGCGAGTCCTCACACGGAGCGCGCGCGCTGCCTTCCTCCCGGACGCCCAGGCCTCCACCAGGCCCGCTGAGCTCACACGGAGCGCGCGCTGCCTTCCTCCCGGACGCCCAGGCCTCCACCAGGCCCGCTGAGCTCACGCGGAGCCCGCAGCGCCTTCCTCCCGGACGCCCAGGCCTCCGCCAGGCCCGCTGAGCTCACACGGAGCGCGCGCTGCCTTCCTCCCGGACGCCCAGGCCTCCACCAGGCCCGCTGAGCTCACACGGAGCCCGCAGCACCTTCCTCCCGGACGCCCAGGCCTCCGCCAGGCCCGCTGAGCTCACACGGAGCGCGCGCTGCCTTCCTCCCGGACGCCCAGGCCTCCACCAGGCCCGCTGAGCTCACGCGGAGCCCGCAGCGCCTTCCTCCCGGACGCCCAGGCCTCCACCAGGCCCGCTGAGCTCACACGGAGCGCGCGCTGCCTTCCTCCCGGACGCCCAGGCCTCCACCAGGCCCGCTGAGCTCCGCCCCGTGTGACCCCCCCGGCCCAGGAGCACGCGCAGCGCTTCCCCTCCCGGGCGGACGCCGCCCGGTTCCGCTGTGTGTGCGTGGCGCGGCGTGACGGGGTCAGCCGGGCTCGGCTTGTGCGGCCATTTCCCATCCGGTGCCAGAGAGGCACCCTAAAACCCAGATCTCATCGCGGCCCCGACATGGGCTTCCTCTGAAGCGGATGGAGTGCTACACACACGCGCGCGCACACGCACTCGCACACGCGCACACGCACACGCACACACACCGTGGGCGCCCGGTTTGATACCTTCCTGCCTGGGGGTCACAGCTACAGCCTGCCCGCGAGGCCTCCGCCGCCCGACGGCCGGGGCCAGGGTGCCGGCGGGTGGTCTGTAGCGCGCTGGGGGGACTCGCCTCCCGAGGAGAGCCGGGGCTTCGGGGACGTGAATGATTGATTCAAAGGACGGCGACTCTCACAGCCAGGAGCTCAGAGGCAGCCCCGCACCGGCCGCGCGGGCAGACGAGGCGGAGGAGGCGGCGCGGGCCCTGCCCCCCGGCACACCAGCGCCTCCTCCTCCCGGACTCTCCTGGCTTCCAGCCGTCGGTCGCAGCCTGGAGCTGGGAGGAGGAAGGACCTCGCCCCGGGGCGGCCCCGCCGGCGCTGTGCTTCACTCGCCACGCAGCAGTCCGCCTACCAAAGGCCGGCTCTTCCAGTCGCCACGTCGAATGGCTGCGCACCGAGCACCCCCGTCTCCATGGCTTGGAACCCCGCTCAGCTCGTCTGGTCTAGGCCTCCAGGGCGGCGACTCCGAGCTGCCAGCGTGGCCCACCGGGGGCTGACGGGGACCCGGGGCAGCTCTGCCTGTCCGTCTCCGGGGGATCCGCGGGTACAGTGACGGCAGGGGGGCTGCAAGAGGCAGGGCCAGCCACGCCCAAGAAGAGGGGGGAACGAGGTCTCGCTCCGGGCCCCGGGCGAGCGGAGGAGCGGGTGGCGTGCCCGGACCACGTGTCTGCTCGGCTGGCCTTTTCATGTTGAGAACACGCGTCCTATCCACCTGCAATTTCAAGGTGGAATGGGGAGAAATGAGCAACATACCCTCTTCTCAGTTTTCCCCGTCTTGCAGAATGCCATCGCAAATCTCGGCCAGGATAGAACACGGATCAAATCCGGGGACCTCCAGAGCCCCCCCCCCCAATGGCTCGACCGCCTCTGGTGCGTCCCTGGTTACCACGCTGGCCTCCTTTCCTTCCCCTCACCCTCCCTGCCCTCGGCGAGTTCTACGCTGCTCTCTCTCTCTCCACAATGCTGATAGGTCCTCTGGGCACCAGTGGCTTGGTCACACCTGTCGTCCTGGCTGCTCTGGGGGCTGAGATCTGAGGGTCGCAGTGTGAAGCCAGCCTGGGCAACACAGTCCCCGCAGGGCTCTTATCTGCAATCAACCACTTAATAAAAAAGATAAAAATGGAGAGAAGCTGTGGCTGAAAGTGGTGGAGGGCTAGCCTTGAGCAAAAGAGCTCAGGGACAGCGCCCAGGCCCTGAGTTCAAGCCCCAGGATGAACAAAAAGGAAAGAGAGAATGGCGTGGAGGTGGGATTGTGCCGCGTGGGGTCTTCCGGAAGGGGGCGACGGCACTATTTTATGAGACGGCTTCGGGTCTTCGTCTCCCTGGGATAAGGCCCAGGAGTGTGGCAGGCGCGTGCCCGGTTCCCGCGGGGCGGCCGGAGGCTTGGCAGGCCCCGCGCGCCGCGGCCCACCGGCGGCAGGCGCGCAGCCGTGTCCGGCGGGCGGTGCAGACGTTGCGATAGGCCTGGCGTGGCGCCTGGGCCCACGGCCCGCCACACTCCAGCGCAGCGTGCGCGTTGGCTGGCCCCGGAAACCGTCGCGCAGCACCTCGTCCCCCAGGTCCGGACCCGGCCGGCTCTTCTCCCCGCGGAGTCCGAGCGCGCCAAGCGCGTCTGGACACGAGGCCCCCGCGGGGAAGGCTGGCCGGGCTCGTCCGCCCGCTGTGTCCCGTGAAGCTCAGCGGCAGGAGCTCCTGCTCGTGGCTCGCGCGTTCAGCGCGCTGCTGGGCTTTCCTCGAGTTTCACCTAACCCCGGGCTCCCGAGATGTGGGTGTGTTTTCCCCCTACATGTTAGTCTTTTGCACAGTTTCAGCCCCGCCTTCTGGACCCTGGGTGGCTAGGACCTGAGCTCTTTTGTCCTCGGCCCCCGGGCCCTGTTCCCTCTCTCCGTCTTCTCCCTGCTGCTCAGGTTGACTGTGGCCATGGCTGCATTTTCCTTTTCCCTCAGCTTCCTCCTCCCTGTGTCCTTGCTCTGTGTCACATACTCCTAACTGCGTGCCGAGGACGCTTTGTCAAGAGAACACTGGGCTCTTCGTCAGGTAACCAATCTCTGTCATCAAGGTGTCAATATTGACGGAGTGCCTTGGCGGTCGAGGTAATCCTGGTTCGGGCGTGCTGACTGATTCTCTTTCGCACCTCGGCGTTTGGGATTCGGCACTGAGACTCTAGGTGCCCTGTAAGCCGTTCGTTGTTCCCCACTCCCCACAAATCTTCCCGGCAGTGGGAGACGAGAACTGCTTCTTGGGGTGGGGGGGCTTGCTCCCCATGTAAAATCCTGGACGCCTGAGGCACCGGATGGAGGGCCAGGTCTCTAGGGAAGCAGCCCTCCCAAAGGACGGGAGAAGGTGGCACCATCTGTTTGAGGACCCACCCACTCTCCACAATTAAAACAATGGGGAGAGATGACAGATAGACAGATAGGATGATAGATATGAATAAATGGTAGACGATAAATACAGAGAGATGGGTGATTTGCAGATATATAAACACATAGATAGGATAGATAAATAGGCATGTTTCCCCTCCACCCTTTAATTGGCATCAGTAAAGAATCTGACGTCAGAACTCCAGCCTTCTGCTTTGCCCCCCAAGTGCAGAAGACTCAGGGCTGCGAGAGAACGTGGCTCCATGCCAGCTCCTCCCCCCCCACACACAGCGGGGAGACCACGCTGGAGGAGGGAACTTGGATTTGAGATGCACCCCAAGCACAGCTAGGCATGGGGGTGCTGACCCACCAGAGCTCGCTGCAGACCGTCATGATGATGGCGTCCATGAAGCGACAGAGACGGGCTGTTCCCCTGTCGTGATGGTGGAGACCGTCTGTTTTGAGCTTCTGTGACGTGGGGGGTGTCACAGGCTCCCAGGACTTGATTCCCAGAGCTCATCCTGGTGACGCCTGGTCAGCAAGTGAGACAGGACTTTCGAGGCCTTCATGAGGGAGGACATTCAAGGCCCTCGTGAGGGAGGACCTTCGAGGCCCTCGTGAGGGAGGACATTCAGGGCCCTCGTGAGGGAGGACCTTCGAGGCCCTCGTGAGGGAGGACCTTCGAGGCCCTCGTGGGAGGACATTCGAGGCCTCCTCTGAGAGCTGTGCGGGCAAAGGAGACAGGACGAGGAGATGGAGGTGGGTGCTCACTTGTTTCTGCTCAGTGCCTCCAGTGGCCTCAAGAGGGGCAGCCATCCTCTGTGGGGTGGGAAGCGCCCTGACAGACACGGCGGCCTTCCGGGTTAGAAGCCAGTGGAACCATCCAGTCCTGACACACTCCCGTCTCAATTACCCTTTGGACCTCAGAGGTGCGGCGGGGTCGGACAGAGGAGCAAAGGCGATACGCGCAGAGCAGCAGGGCAGCACGGGTTCCCGGCCTGCGAGGCGAGGTCGTACGGTGACCTCCGCGGGTCCTGCTGCCCGACGGCCGGAGCCCTCGCTCGCCTGCAGGGCTGGGGGGCCGGGGGGGGGGCCCAGCCGTGCCGGACACGGCCTGGGATGGGTGGGCGGCGCTGGGCTCGCCTGACGGCGAGGCGAGTCTACACTGCTCTGCCTCTCTCACCAGACTTCCCATCTGTCAGAGGCGCCGAGACGGGCGGGCGGGCGGGGTCCGACTTCCGGACTCGGTGCCCCGATCACGTCCGTGGGGGGACAGCTCCCCTTCCGCGTGCCCCGGGCACCGCGGAACCCCGGGCTGGGCGTGGCGGTCGGGGCACCCCGACGGCCCCCGTGAGAGCAGGAGGCGGGCCCGCTCCCCAGCACTGGGTTTTGTAGGTGACCTGAAGCCATTTCCTCACATTATTAAAAATAAACATGGGGAGCCTCATCCCTGAAGCCGGTGAGCCGGGCGGGGCCGGGGGACCGCGCAGAGCTCTGGCCCCCGCCGGGCTGGTCACCGCGGCTGTCCCCGTCCGCGGCCACCAGGGCCTCCACTCAGGACCCCGAGGTCCACAGCCCGAGGTCCACACCCTTCTGGCGTCTCTGCTGGGCTTCACCCTGACGGCCTCCCCCAGGGGACCGGAGCGCAGGGCGGGGGAGGGCGCCCTCCCTGTCCAGCCGCGCGCACGTGCGGGGCGGGCCTCACAGCCCGGGCGGAGCCCCCGGCGGTCCTGGCTCCGGGTCCATGGCCGACCGTCTGTGTCCTCCCTGCGGCTGACGGCGGCTTCCTGCCTGTGCTGTGCTTCACCGGGTCAGCACTGCTCCTGCCCTTCGCGGGCTCTTCAACACTGCAGCAGGAGAGGTGCTCCACCCCCTAGTGAGGGGCTCAGCCCCTGGTGAGGGGGTCATCCCCTGGAGAGGTGCTCCACCCCCTAGTGAGGGGCTCAGCCCCTGGTGAGGTGCTCAGCCCCTGGTGAGGTGCTCCACCCCCTGGTGAGGTGCTCATCCCCTTGGTGAGGTGCTCACCCCCTGGTGAGGTGCTCCACCCCCTGGTGAGGTGCTCCACCCCCCTGGTGAGGTGCTCACTCCCTGGTGAGGTGCTCAGCCCCTGGTGAGGTGCTCCACCCCCTGGTGAGGTGCTCATCCCCTTGGTGAGGTGCTCACCCCCTGGTGAGGTGCTCCACCCCCTGGTGAGGTGCTCACCCCCTGGTGAGGTGCTCAGCCCCTGGTGAGGGGCTCATCCCCCTGGTGAGGTGCTCATCCCCTGGTGAGGTGCTCACCCCCTGGTGAGGTGCTCAGCCCCTGGTGAGGGGCTCATCCCCCTGGTGAGGTGCTCACCCCCTGGTGAGGTGCTCACCCCCTGGTGAGGTGCTCCACCCCCCTGGTGAGGTGCTCACCCCCTGGTGAGGTGCTCATCCCCTTGGTGAGGTGCTCAGCCCCTGGTGAGGTGCTCCACCCCCTGGTGAGGTGCTCCACTTCCTGGTGAGGTGCTCATCCCCTTGGTGAGGTGCTCCACCCCCTGGTGAGGTGCTCCACCCCCCTGGTGAGGTGCTCACTCCCTGGTGAGGTGCTCATCCCCTTGGTGAGGTGCTCAGCCCCTGGTGAGGTGCTCCACCCCCTGGTGAGGTGCTCCACTTCCTGGTGAGGTGCTCATCCCCTTAGTGAGGTGCTCAGCCCCCCCCGGTGAGGTGCTCATCCCCCTGGTGAGGTGCTCCACCCCCCTGGTGAGGTGCTCAGCCCCTGGTGAGGTGCTCATCCCCTTGGTGAGGTGCTCACCCCCTGGTGAGGTGCTCCACCCCCCTGGTGAGGTGCTCACTCCCTGGTGAGGGGCTCACCCCCTGGTGAGGTGCTCCACCCCCTGGTGAGGTGCTCACCCCCTGGTGAGGTGCTCCACCCCCCTGGTGAGGTGCTCCACCCCCTGGTGAGGTGCTCCACCCCCCCTGGTGAGGTGCTCATCCCCTTGGTGAGGTGCTCCACTTCCTGATGAGGGGCTCATCCCCTTGGTGAGGTGCTCCACCCCCTGGTGAGGGGCTCATCCCCTTGGTGAGGTGCTCATCCCCCTGGTGAGGTGCTCCACCCCCTGGTGAGGTGCTCACCCCCTGGTGAGGGGCTCATCCCCTGGTGAGGTGCTCCACCCCCCTGGTGAGGTGCTCCACCCCCCCTGGTGAGGTGCTCATCCCCTTGGTGAGGTGCTCCACTTCCTGGTGAGGGGCTCATCCCCTTGGTGAGGTGCTCCACCCCCTGGTGAGGGGCTCATCCCCTTGGTGAGGTGCTCCACCCCCTGGTGAGGGGCTCATCCCCCTGGTGAAGTGCTCCACCCCCTGGTGAGGGGCTCATCCCCCTGGTGAGGTGCTCACCCCCTGGTGAGGGGCTCAGCCCCTGGTGAGGGGCTCAGCCCCTGGTGAGGTGCTCCACCCCCCTGGTGAGGTGCTCATCCCCTTGGTGAGGTGCTCCACTTCCTGGTGAGGTGCTCACCCCCTGGTGAGGTGTTGATGGGTGTGAGGTGTTGATGGGTGTGAGGTGTTGATGGGCGTGGGGTGTTGATGGTTGTGGGGTGTTGATGGGTGTGGGGTGTTGATGGGTGTGGGGTGTTGATGGGTGTGGGGTGCTGATGGGTGTGGGGTGTTGATGGGTGTGGGGTGTTGATGGGTGTGGGGTGTTGATGGGTGTGGGGTGTTGATGGGTGTGGGGTGTTGATGGGTGTGGGGTGTTGATGGGTGTGGGGTGTTGATGGATGCTGTGGGTGTTGTTGTGTGGTGTGGTTGCTGTGTGGTGTGGTCGCTGTGTGGTGTGGTTGCTGCGTGGTGTGGTGTTGATGGATCTGTGGGTATTGCTGACTGTGAGGTGTTGCTGGGTGTGGGGTGTTGATGGATGCTGTGGGTGTTGCTGTGTGGTGTGTTGATGGATCTGTGGGTATTGCTGACTGTGGGGTGTTGATGGGTGTGGGGTGTTGATGGATGCTGTGGGTGTTGCTGTGTGGTGTGGTTGCTGTGTGGTGTGTTGATGGATCTGTGGGTATTGCTGACTGTGGGGTGCTGATGGGTGTGGGGTGTTGATGGATGCTGTGTGGTGTGGTTGCTGTGTGGTGTGGTTGCTGTGTGGTGTGTTGATGAATCTGTGGGTATTGCTGACTGTGGGGTGCTGATGGGTGTGGGGTGTTGATGGGTGTGGGTGTTGATGGGTGTGGGGTGTTGATGGGTGTGGGGTGTTGATGGATGCTGTGTGGTGTGGTTGCTGTGTGGTGTGGTTGCTGCGTGGTGTGGTGTTGATGGATCTGTGGGTATTGCTGACTGTGGGGTGCTGATGGGTGTGGGGTGTTGATGGGTGTGGGGTGTTGATGGGTGTGGGGTGTTGATGGGTGTGGGGTGTTGATGGATGCTGTGGGTGTTGTTGTGTGGTGTGGTTGCTGTGTGGTGTGGTCGCTGTGTGGTGTGGTTGCTGCGTGGTGTGGTGTTGATGGATCTGTGGGTATTGCTGACTGTGAGGTGTTGCTGGGTGTGGGGTGTTGATGGGTGTGGGGTGTTGATGGGTGTGGGGTGTTGATGGATGCTGTGGGTGTTGTTGTGTGGTGTGGTTGCTGTGTGGTGTGGTCGCTGTGTGGTGTGGTTGCTGCGTGGTGTGGTGTTGATGGATCTGTGGGTATTGCTGACTGTGAGGTGTTGCTGGGTGTGGGGTGTTGATGGATGCTGTGGGTGTTGCTGTGTGGTGTGTTGATGGATCTGTGGGTATTGCTGACTGTGGGGTGTTGATGGGTGTGGGGTGTTGATGGATGCTGTGGGTGTTGCTGTGTGGTGTGGTTGCTGTGTGGTGTGTTGATGGATCTGTGGGTATTGCTGACTGTGGGGTGCTGATGGGTGTGGGGTGTTGATGGATGCTGTGTGGTGTGGTTGCTGTGTGGTGTGGTTGCTGTGTGGTGTGTTGATGAATCTGTGGGTATTGCTGACTGTGGGGTGCTGATGGGTGTGGGGTGTTGATGGGTGTGGGGTGTTGATGGGTGTGGGGTGTTGATGGGTGTGGGGTGTTGATGGGTGTGGGGTGTTGATGGATGCTGTGGGTGTTGTTGTGTGGTGTGGTTGCTGTGTGGTGTGGTCGCTGTGTGGTGTGGTTGCTGCGTGGTGTGGTGTTGATGGATCTGTGGGTATTGCTGACTGTGAGGTGTTGCTGGGTGTGGGGTGTTGATGGATGCTGTGGGTGTTGCTGTGTGGTGTGTTGATGGATCTGTGGGTATTGCTGACTGTGGGGTGTTGATGGGTGTGGGGTGTTGATGGATGCTGTGGGTGTTGCTGTGTGGTGTGTTGATGGATCTGTGGGTATTGCTGACTGTGGGGTGCTGATGGGTGTGGGGTGTTGATGGATGCTGTGTGGTGTGGTTGCTGTGTGGTGTGGTTGCTGTGTGGTGTGGTTGATGAATCTGTGGGTATTGCTGACTGTGGGGTGTTGATGGGTGTGGGGTGTTGATGGGTGTGGGGTGTTGATGGGTGTGGGGTGTTGATGGGTGTGAGGTGTTGATGGATGCTGTGGGTGTTGTTGTGTGGTGTGGTTGCTGTGTGGTGTGGTTGCTGTGTGGTGTGGTGTTGATGGATCTGTGGGTATTGCTGACTGTGGGGTGTTGATGGGTGTGGGGTGTTGATGGGTGTGGGGTGTTGATGGGTGTGGGGTATTGCTGACTGTGGGGTGTTGATGGGTGTGGGGTGTTGATGGATGCTGTGGGTGTTGCTGTGTGGTGTGGTTGCTGTGTGGTGTGGTTGCTGGATCTGTGGGTATTGCTGACTGTGGGGTGCTGATGGGTGTGGGGTGTTGATGGATGCTGTGTGGTGTGGTTGCTGTGTGGTGTGGTTGCTGTGTGGTGTGTTGATGAATCTGTGGGTATTGCTGACTGTGGGGTGCTGATGGGTGTGGGGTGTTGATGGGTGTGGGGTGTTGATGGGTGTGGGGTGTTGATGGGTGTGGGGTGTTGATGGGTGTGGGGTGTTGATGGATGCTGTGGGTGTTGTTGTGTGGTGTGGTTGCTGTGTGGTGTGGTCGCTGTGTGGTGTGGTTGCTGCGTGGTGTGGTGTTGATGGATCTGTGGGTATTGCTGACTGTGAGGTGTTGCTGGGTGTGGGGTGTTGATGGATGCTGTGGGTGTTGCTGTGTGGTGTGTTGATGGATCTGTGGGTATTGCTGACTGTGGGGTGTTGATGGGTGTGGGGTGTTGATGGATGCTGTGGGTGTTGCTGTGTGGTGTGTTGATGGATCTGTGGGTATTGCTGACTGTGGGGTGCTGATGGGTGTGGGGTGTTGATGGATGCTGTGTGGTGTGGTTGCTGTGTGGTGTGGTTGCTGTGTGGTGTGGTTGATGAATCTGTGGGTATTGCTGACTGTGGGGTGTTGATGGGTGTGGGGTGTTGATGGGTGTGGGGTGTTGATGGGTGTGGGGTGTTGATGGGTGTGAGGTGTTGATGGATGCTGTGGGTGTTGTTGTGTGGTGTGGTTGCTGTGTGGTGTGGTTGCTGTGTGGTGTGGTGTTGATGGATCTGTGGGTATTGCTGACTGTGGGGTGTTGATGGGTGTGGGGTGTTGATGGGTGTGGGGTGTTGATGGGTGTGGGGTATTGCTGACTGTGGGGTGTTGATGGGTGTGGGGTGTTGATGGATGCTGTGTGGTGTGGTTGCTGTGTGGTGTGGTTGCTGTGTGGTGTGTTGATGGATCTGTGGGTATTGCTGACTGTGGGGTGCTGATGGGTGTGGGGTGTTGATGGATGCTGTGTGGTGTGGTTGCTGTGTGGTGTGGTTGCTGTGTGGTGTGGTTGATGAATCTGTGGGTATTGCTGACTGTGGGGTGTTGATGGGTGTGGGGTGTTGATGGGTGTGGGGTGTTGATGGGTGTGGGGTGTTGATGGATGCTGTGGGTGTTGCTGTGTGGTGTTGTTGCTGTGTGGTGTGGTTGCTGGATCTGTGGGTATTGCTGGCTGTGGGGTGTTGATGGGTGTGGGGTGTTGATGGGTGTGGGGTGTTGATGGGTGTGGGGTGTTGATGGGTGTGGGGTGTTGATGGGTGTGGGGTGTTGATGGGTGTGGGGTGTTGCTGGCTGTGGGGTGCTGATGGGTGTGGGGTGTTGAGGGTCGCAGGGCTGTTGGTGAGTGCCGGCTGTTGTTGGATGTGGTTGAACGCTGGGCGTCGCGCGTCTCCTCTCCTCTCGACCCCAGCCTGCCCGGGTTCAAACGATGCGCCTGCGGCCGGGAGCGTGGCGCCAGCCCTGCACGGAGCGGGTGGCGGCCTCTGCCCCCCGAGCCCGGGAGCCGTGTCCTGGGGTGGCGCTGCTGCCAATTATGAAACGCTTCCCTTTAATTAGTGCCAGCTACCTGCCTTTGAAAACCTGTCATTGTCACTTGTGCAGAAAACATAAATCCTTGCGGATGCTCAGTGTGGCGACTTGGTGTGTGCTCAAGAGCCCGGTGACAGAGACAGATTAAACCGGGGCACCGTTTAGAAAATGTGATATTTAAAAGACAGCGTGTCCTCAGTCAGAAAATGTGACATTTTACAGCCACCTTTGATTTTCTAAGAGAAATTGTTAAAAAATCTATTTCTGCCTCGAGAAAATGTATAAAGCAGGGAGAGCTTCGCCCAGAAAAAGAATCACATTTTAAATGTTGTTGTCTTTGAGAACTTGAGTTGTAGGAGTAAAGGTAGACGCTGCTGGGTCTGCTGGGGGGAGGAGGAGGAGAGCCAGGAGAGAGGAGGAGGGGAGGGGAGGGGAGGGGAGGGGAGGGGGGCACCCGGGAGGGAGAGGCGGGCGCCCAGGGGTCCCCAAGCCCGGGCCAAGCTTCCCGCGCCCCAGCCCTGACGGCCGCGGTCCCCGTGGACGGTGGAGGGGGGTTCCTGACGCGCAGGCCCGCGGGGGGGAGGCGCCTGCCCCGCACCGCGAGCCGGGGAAGCTTCCGGAGCCGCGCACGGAGCCGGGGTGTGGGCTGCTTGCTTTGGTCTGGTCTCTCGTGGGGGTCTCCATGGCCCCCCGGCCCCCGGTGGACCCCATGGACAGGGGGAGCCCCAGGTCAGGGGTCAGCGTCAGGTGCGTCCAGGAGTCGGCGGGGGTCGGCGGTCTACACTGTGGCTTCCGCCGATCCGGCGGTGAAGCTGCGGGACCCGGAGGCCCCTGAGCGGCTCGGGCGTGGCCGGACGGCGACCACCCCGCCCCTCCTGCCGCGTCCCCGCCCCGTGCGAGGCGGGGGGCGCCGCTGACCTCCGGGTCCCGACCGCACCACGGGCCCCGCGAGCCACGGGTGCGACTCTAGCCCTGGAGGCGGGCCCCGGGTCCGGTTCTCCACCGGCTGCTCGGGGTCGGCTCTCACGGTGACCTCAGGTCTTTGGCCGCCGCCCTGGAACGTGCCGGGCGAGGATTCGATCCTGGGAGGCGGGCGCAGGGCTCGGATGGACGCGGCTGGGCGCCCTGGCTAGGCTCGGGCTTGGCAGCGGAACGCGGGCCCCTCCTAAATGCTTTCAAATGAGCAGCTGGAGAGAGGGCGCAAACCCCACGCGTCCACACGGCGCCCATCTCAATACGCAGGAGCCCGGTGGAGGCGGTGACGCATCGCAGAAGCACACAGAGGGAAAAGAAACACGAGCTGGGCAAGGCCAAGGAAGGCAAAACCACGCGGCATGAAATAGGGAGGGGGGCGGGACGGGCGGCGGGCAGAACCCGGCAGAGGGGAGGGAAGGGGCTTCGCTGCGGGTGTTCGCCTCCCGAGGCCCCCCCGGGAGCCGGGCTGCGGAGAGGGGGCGGGAGAGGAGGGAGGAGGGCCGGGCCCCTGTCCTCCGCAGCCGGAGACCGGCCAGGCCCCCCAGTCCCCAGCCACAGGGAGACAGAGAGGCCGGCCCGCCCCGAACGCCCCCCTCCCCGCTGCATTCTCCACCACGCTCGGAGGTTCCAGAGGCCCCTCTGCCGCCGGGGGAGGCGGACGAGCTCCCGGGGGTTGTACACTACGCGTGGGGCCTCTCGGAGGCCGGCCGCGTGGAGACGGAGGGCCCTGTGCCCGGCCGGCGTGGGCCCGGCTCCCCCGCGTGCCCCTCAGCGGCTTTCATTCTTCACCTTGAAGCCTCGCCACCCGGCCACGCATCCTAAGGACCAGTTCCCTCCCTTCCGCGTGTTCCTTTGCTTCGCACGCGTGCCAAGTCATGGCACACGCGCGTGTGGCTGGATGTGACATTTCTAGGCTCGCGTGGGGTGTGTCACGTCGGGTAGCGAGCACAGGGCTCTCCCCGTGCCTTCTTGGTGGCGAGGCGGTTGAGAGACTCTGCCGGGTCTTTGAACTACGCCCTTCTGTATTGTGTACCGCAATGGCCGAGCTCCGCCACGCACGGCAGGACAGATCCCCTCCGTCTCGCTGGCGCCCGAGCCGGGGACCGGCCGCTCCGTCTCCTCCCTCCCCGCTCCACTCCCGGCTTCCTTCCGGCTGCCGCCGTTCTGCTCCACAGAAGCTCGGCTCTTGGTTCATTTCGCTTTTATCTGGAACTTTCTTCGGGCATTATTTTCCACCTGCAGTGAGAGGTGTGTGTGTGTGTGTGTGTGTGTGCGTGCATGTGTGTGCACACACGAATCGCCTGAAGAGACTGTAGTTGAAGTGGCCTTCGTAGCCTGGATTGGACGCCATGTTGAAGCCATTCGCTGTATCCGAGCACCGGGCCACGCTGTGGGGACTGTCCCCGAGCACTGGAGCACGCTGTGGGGACTGTCCCCCGAGCACTGGAACACGCTGTGGGGACTGTCCCCCGAGCACCGGGCCACAGGTGTGGGGACTGTCCCCCGAGCACTGGAACACGCTGTGGGGACTGTCCCCCGAGCACCGGGCCACAGGTGTGGGGACTGTCCCCCGAGCACTGGAACACGCTGTGGGCACTGTCCCCCGAGCACTGGAACACGCTGTGGGGACTGTCCCCCGAGCACTGGGCCACGCTGTGGGGACTGTCCCCGAGCACTGGAACACGCTGTGGGGACTGTCCCCCGAGCACTGGAACACGCTGTGGGGACTGTCCCCCGAGCACTGGAACACGCTGTGGGGACTGTCCCCCGAGCACTGGAACACGCTGTGGGGACTGTCCCCCGAGCACTGGGCCACGCTGTGGGGACTGTCCCCCGAGCACTGGAACACGCTGTGGGGACTGTCCCCCGAGCACTGGGCCACAGGTGTGGGGACTGTCCCCCGAGCACTGGAACACGCTGTGGGCACTGTCCCCCGAGCACTGGGCCACGCTGTGGGGACTGTCCCCCGAGCACTGGAACACGCTGTGGGGACTGTCCCCCGAGCACTGGAACACGCTGTGGGGACTGTCTCCGAGCACTGGAACACGCTGTGGGGACTGTCCCCCGAGCACTGGGCCACGCTGTGGGGACTGTACCCCGAGCACTGGAACACGCTGTGGGGACTGTCCCCCGAGCACTGGAACACGCTGTGGGCACTGTCCCCCGAGCACTGGAACACGCTGTGGGGACTGTCCCCCGAGCACTGGAACACGCTGTGGGGACTGTCCCCCGAGCACTGGAACACGCTGTGGGGACTGTCCCCCGAGCACTGGAACACGCTGTGGGGACTGTCTCCGAGCACTGGAACACGCTGTGGGGACTGTCCCCCGAGCACTGGAACACGCTGTGGGGACTGTCCCCCGAGCACTGGAACACGCTGTGGGGACTGTCCCCCGAGCACTGGGCCACGCTGTGGGGACTGTCCCCCGAGCACTGGAACACGCTGTGGGGACTGTCCCCCGAGCACTGGAACACGCTGTGGGGACTGTCCCCCGAGCACTGGAACACGCTGTGGGGACTGTCCCCCGAGCACTGGGCCACGCTGTGGGGACTGTCCCCCGAGCACTGGAACACGCTGTGGGGACTGTCCCCCGAGCACTGGAACACGCTGTGGGGACTGTCCCCCGAGCACTGGAACACGCTGTGGGCACTGTCCCCCGAGCACTGGGCCACAGGTGTGGGGACTGTCCCACGAGCACTGGGCCACGCTGTGGGCACTGTCCCCCGAGCACTGGAACACGCTGTGGGCACTGTCCCCCGAGCACTGGGCCACAGGTGTGGGGACTGTCCCCCGAGCACTGGGCCACGCTGTGGGGGACTGTCCCCCGAGCACTGGAACACGCTGTGGGGACTGTCCCCCGAGTACTGGAACACGCTGTGGGGACTGTCCCCCGAGCACCGGGCCACAGGTGTGGGGACTGTCCCCCGAGCACTGGAACACGCTGTGGGGACTGTCCCCCAAGCACTGGGCCACGCTGTGGGGACTGTCCCCCGAGCACTGGAACACACTGTGGGGACTGTCCCCCTGAGCACTGGAACACGCTGTGGGGACTGTCCCCCGAGCACTGGGCCACGCTGTGGGGACTGTCCCCCGAGCACTGGAACACGCTGTGGGGACTGTCCCCCGAGCACTGGAACACGCTGTGGGGACTGTCCCCCGAGCACTGGGCCTCGCTGTGGGGACTGTCCCCCGAGCACTGGAACACGCCGTGGGGACTGTCCCCCGAGCACTGGAACACGCCGTGGGGACTGTCCCCCGAGCACTGGAACACGCCGTGGGGACTGTCCCCCGAGCACTGGAACACGCCGTGGGGACTGTCCCCCGAGCACTGGAACACGCCGTGGGGACTGTCCCCCGAGCACTGGAACACGCCGTGGGGACTGTCCCCCGAGCACTGGAACACGCCGTGGGGACTGTCCCCCGAGCACTGGAACACGCCGTGGGGACTGTCCCCCGAGCACTGGAACACGCTGTGGGCACGGTCCCCCGAGCACTGGGCCACGCTGTGGGGACTGTCCCCCGAGCACTGGAACACGCTGTGGGCACTGTCCCCCGAGCACTGGGCCACGCTGTGGGGACTGTCCCCCGAGCACTGGAACACGCTGTGGGGACTGTCCCCCGAGCACTGGAACACGCTGTGGGGACTGTCTCCGAGCACTGGAACACGCTGTGGGGACTGTCCCCCGAGCACTGGGCCACGCTGTGGGGACTGTCCCCCGAGCACTGGAACACGCTGTGGGGACTGTCCCCCGAGCACTGGAACACGCTGTGGGCACTGTACCCCGAGCACTGGAACACGCTGTGGGCACTGTCCCCCGAGCACTGGAACACGCTGTGGGGACTGTCCCCCGAGCACTGGAACACGCTGTGGGGACTGTCCCCCGAGCACTGGAACACGCTGTGGGGACTGTCCCCCGAGCACTGGGCCACGCTGTGGGGACTGTCCCCCGAGCACTGGAACACGCCGTGGGGACTGTCCCCCGAGCACTGGAACACGCTGTGGGGACTGTCCCCCGAGCACTGGAACACGCTGTGGGGACTGTCCCCCGAGCACTGGAACACGCCGTGGGGACTGTCCCCCGAGCACTGGAACACGCCGTGGGGACTGTCCCCCGAGCACTGGAACACGCCGTGGGGACTGTCCCCCGAGCACTGGAACACGCTGTGGGGACTGTCCCCCGAGCACTGGAACACGCTGTGGGGACTGTCCCCCGAGCACTGGAACACGCTGTGGGGACTGTCCCCCGAGCACTGGAACACGCTGTGGGGACTGTCCCCCGAGCACTGGAACACGCTGTGGGGACTGTCCCCCGAGCACTGGAACACGCTGTGGGGACTGTCCCCCGAGCACTGGGCCTCGCCGTGGGGACTGTCCCCCGAGCACTGGAACACGCCGTGGGGACTGTCCCCCGAGCACTGGAACACGCCGTGGGGACTGTCCCCCGAGCACTGGAACACGCCGTGGGGACTGTCCCCCGAGCACTGGAACATGCTGTGGGCACTGTCCCCCGAGCACTGGAACACGCTGTGGGCACTGTCCCCCGAGCACTGGAACACGCTGTGGGGACTGTCCCCCGAGCACTGGAACACGCTGTGGGGACTGTCCCCCGAGCACTGGAACACGCTGTGGGGACTGTCCCCGAGCACTGGGCCACAGGTGTGGGGACTGTCCCCCGAGCACTGGAACACGCTGTGGGGACTGTCCCCCGAGCACTGGGCCACGCTGTGGGGACTGTCCCCCGAGCACTGGGCCACGCTGTGGGCACTGTCCCCTGAGCACTGGGCCTCGCTGTGGGGACTGTCCCCTGAGCACTGGGCCACGCTGTGGGGACTGTCCCCCGAGCACTGGAACACGCTGTGGGGACTGTCCCCTGAGCACTGGGCCACGCTGTGGGGACTGTCCCTGAGCACTGGGCCACGGGACTGTCCAGTGGCCGCGTTGTGGAGAGGCCTCCTGGCTGGAGACCATCCGCAGGGATGCGTCCAGGGTCTGAGGCGGGCTTGCTTGGTTCCTCCCTGGGAGGGAACGTGAAGTCGACCCCTGATGGAGTAACGAGGCTGGGCCGGAGCTCTGGGCGGAGACCACGGAGCCGTCCGTCCGCCCAGCCTGAGTCGCGGCTCCTTGGAGACCCAGAGCGGCTGAACACCGACACTGCGCGTGACTCCGCACCCGGAGGGGCGGACGCGGCGGCCTCGTGGCGGGTGAGCGGAGTCCACGCGGGCTGCGTCGTGGGACGGTGGTCCGGCTGTGCGCCTTCCGAGGACCTGCCTCAGCACACCGAATCTTGTCGTGAACGTGACGGTCTTCGTGAAGGCGGAGGCGAGACGCCGAGCCCCGGGCGGGGTGGGGCGGGGCGGGGCGGGCATCCCCCCCCCCCCCGGAGCTGCCCGGGTGCGAGGACGCTAGGCGGCGGGAGCGGCCCGGCCACCTGTGACTTGTCTCGCCCACTGCCGGCCGTCCCGCGTGGGAGCCTGGGCGGGTCCCGAGTTTGCTCCTGAGGACCCAGAAGCCGCGGGGGTCCCCGGGGAGTCCCCCGTGTCACAGACAGAAGCCGCGGGGGTCCCCGGGGAGTCCCCCGTGTCACAGACAGAAGCCGCGGGGGTCCCCGGGGGAGCTCACGTCCCCCGCGTCACAGACAGAAGCCGCAGGGGTCCCCGGGAGCTCACGTCCCCCGCGTCACAGACAGAAGCCGGACTCCGGTCCTTGCGCAGTAGGTCTCGTAAAAATCTTGTACAACAAAGCCGTCCGCCCGCCCCCACCCCGCCCCCCCCCCCCCCCCGCCCCGGCGACGTTCCAGGGCGGGTCTGCAGGGCCAGGAGTGGGGGGGGGGGGGCTGGGGGCGGATTCAGCCACCCCTGAGCTCCAGGCCCGGCCCCTGACGAGGAGCTCGGACGAGACGGATGGACTCCATCGCCGCGTTACGGGCGCCGTGAAACATGAGCAGGGCTCCGTGTGCTGTGGACGCCAAGGTCGGACAGAGAGATCCACGGGCGCGAGTGCCGGCCACGCGGCGCTATCCCCGCCGGGCGGGGGGGAGACGGCCCTGGGGGGGGCGGGGAGGCCGTCCAGGCTGTGGACAGCCCGGCCTCCAAGCTCCGGTGTACCAGGGACACTGGCTTCCTGACTCGGTCTCTGCCGCTCTTATCTTCATTGTTCAGATGCTCCTCGGTGCCCAGCACATGCGTGAAAACACAGTGGGGAAAATCTGTGAGAGAGAGAGAGAGGCCGGGGGCGGGGGGGGGGGGAGAGAGAGAGAGAGAGAGAGAGAGAGAGAGTTGAACGATAACAAAGCTGCTCTGGGAGTTTCCCTGCCCCAGAACCATGGGCCCACCCACTCCACTCTCCACAGGAGGCTTTATCGGCTCAGTTGGTGGGCCAGGCATCCACCGGCGGAGGCCTAGGAGGAACTTTCATTCTTGTAGAATCCACACAGTTTTCATATGCTCCAGAAAACGCTAAGAAATTGTGACATAGTAAACTTGGGCCATTAAATATGGCCTAGTGGTAGAGTGCTCGCCTCGTATACATGAAGCCCTGGGTTCGATTCCCCAGCACCACCTATGTACAGAAAAAGGCCAGAAGTGGCGCTGTGGCTCGAGTGGCAGAGTGCTAGCCTTGAGCAAAAAAGAAGCCAGGGACGGTGCTCAGGCCCCGAGTTCAAGGCCCAGGACTGGCAAAATAAATAAATAAACGTGGGAAACTGAAATTATTCGTTGACCTGAATACAGACGCCTTTCCTGTCCTGCGTTCTGAGAGGGGTGGGCAGTGTTGGGCACTGGGGAGTTCTGACAGCGGCGTGGAGGAAGCCGGGGGTGGGGTGGGGTGGGGTGGGGATTTATCGCTTGCCTTTCTTTTCCTCTGGGGAGAACGTGGTACGGCTCGGTGCGGGAGGTAGGGTAGCAAGAGTGGTTGTCAGGGCTAGGCTGAATAGTGTTGCCCAGGCCTAGCGCTCTTGGAACAGATTAAGGAACTGCAGGGAGGAGGGGCACCGGGCAGAGAGAGGCTGGAGGGAGCAGGGACCCTGGGCAAAGCCAGCTGCGGTCTGAGTAGAAGGGACGCGGCGGGCTCCGGGACGCGGCGCGGGCCGCCTGGTGTCTGGTCCACGGCGCCCCCCGGGCCACCATGCCCGCGAGGGACACGCGTGGAGCCCCACCCGTGGGTCCTGGCTCCCAGGGACACAGACACTCAGCCCGAGGCCCCGTGGCCGGCAAGCTCTGGGCCCGCAGCCCGGCGTCCCGGGCTTTCCAATGCTGTCGGTGAGTCGAGAGCCGCAGGGTCACCCCTTCGGGGGGATTTCTGAAGAAACACGGTGCCCGCACAATGAGGGCGGCAGTCCCCCTCCAAAGCGAAGAGCCGGGCACGGAGCGGGTCACCAATTCCCCCTGCGGCTTCCCCAGGACTCGCCGCATCACCGGATAAGAAAGCTCAAAGGTAACGAGCCCACCAAGGACAACCCCCCCCGCCCCCCCCCGCGCCAGCTCGGGCGCCCTGGGTCCCCCCAGACCGCCCACAGCACTCACCAACCCGCCCCGCACCGCTCCTGTGCGAGTCACCCCACCGGAAGCGCATGGAGCCAGTCCACGGGGGCGGAGCTGCTCGTCGGGTCCTCTCATCTGCCCCCACGGGGGCGGAGCTCCTCGTCGGGTCCCCTCATCTGCCCCCCCCGCCCCCCTGCACGCCAATCACTATCAGACGCGCTTCTGACGGCTGGCGCGCGTGTCTGGAGCGGGCAGCCCGCGGGGAGTGCTGGGAGCTGCTGGACGGGAGCACGGAGCCCCGGGCGTGGGCCCGGGGAGGGGTTCACAGAGGGCTCTCCAGGGAGCGCACCGTGGACGGGGCCGGGAGTCTCCCCCAGGGCCCCCCCCCCAGGCCCCCGCCTCTTCCTCCTGGCGGCCAGTGCCGCTCCCTCCGCCGTTAAAAGGCAGCAGATGGCACATAAAACATGAAGTGGCTTCCAAGCCCGCATGCACGCCAGCTCGGGAAGGCAGAGCGAGTCTGATTAATCATCTGGGGCAGCGGCCTTGACCTCCAGCGCTTTCCGGAAGGGCAAGGACGCGGATGGGCCTCCCTGTGGGCGACAGCTGCAGCTTGAGCAAGGACGGAGCCGGGGTCCCGGCCCTTGCTGCACCCGTGGTCCCTGTGGGCCTTCACCGGAGCCTGGTGTTAGTTCCAGAAGTCCACAGCCACGCCGCACCCCTCCTCCTGTCCTCCTCGCCCTGTGAAGAGAGAACCAACGGGTGGCTTTCCTTCCATGGGTGCCATCTGAGTTTCACCTGTGACACGCGTTCTCCGGTCACAGCTTTGGAGGTTGGAAGGGTGAGCCTCCTCCTCTGGAGGCTCGAGGAGAGGATCCGTCCGTCCTCCTCTCCCAGACCCCCAGGCGGCCGTGGCTCGTGGCCCCGTCACTCGAGGTCTGCCTCGGCATTTACACGTCTGTGTCTCCTCCAGCTCCTCTCTCTCACTCTCTCGTAGGATGCCTGCCACTTCATACAAACAGGGCCTCGATCCAGGGCAGTTTCATCCTGAGATAATTTAATTGCATTGGTACAGATCTTGCAGTTGGCTTCCAACATCTGGGGTTCGCCGTCTGTCTGCAGCTTCAATCAGCTACAAATCAAAAACGGATTTACAGCAGAGCCCAGTGGCTCCAGACTGAAATCCTAGCACTGGGGAGGTGGAAATCGGGGGGAACTGCAGCCCTTAGACATAAAGGTTTGCAAGGCTCCATCACACCCAGTGGCTGACTGCCAGGCACGCAGGTAGCACCAGCTGGGCGTGGTGACATACACCTGCCGTTCGCAGTGACACCGGTGTGAGCACACGCCGGAGGGCCACACCTATCCTAAAAAACAGCCAAGGCCAAAAAGGGGCTGGAGTCATGGTTCAAGTGGCGGAGCTCCTGCCTTGCAAGGCCCGGGCCTCCAGACCCATCCCCTCCAAAGCAAACTCTTTAGGTAAGGTTGCGTTGCTTCCGACTCGTACCACGCAGCGGGGCCCAGCACGGGGGCCGGCACGTTGCGCGCGGTCAGACTTTGGGAGAATACTCTCCGAGCCCTGCAGCGTGACCCCGGCCCAGTGCCTGCCTGCAAAGGGCCATCCTGGGGTGGGGGGAGTGGGGGTGTCTTTAAACCACGTCTGATGGGTGCCCATCCCATCCAAACGTTGCCTCCAAAGATTTTTGGTCTTCTCGGGGCTCTGGAACGGATCCCCCGCAGACACTGAACAGTGAGCGAATCTTCAAACAGGATCATTCATGGTCATGCTCTCCTTCGAGGGGCGTCATTCAGCCCGCACGCCACCCCGGGGAGTCTCCCCGTTACAGACCGCCCACACGCCGTCGCTTCTTGAGGGAAAGATCACTCTCGGGTTAAAAGTGAACAGACGGACGGACAGGGGTGCAGGCGACTCGGGCCCGTAAGCCTAGCTACTCCGGAGGTTGGGATCAGAGGACTGAAGCGTGGAGCCTGTGAGGCCGCATCTCCAATTAACCAGCCAAGAGCAAGGCGAGAGGCCGGCCTTGCTCAGGTGCTCGGGCACGCGCTGAGCCAGAGCGGGAAGCCATGGGTTCCAGCCCCAGTACCGGGGGGGGTGGGGTTCCAAGTCCTTAAACTAGCTGTCACCACTCTGTGTCAATGTCCCCCGGGATGTCATAATGAAACGTCACAGACTGAGCAGCTTAATCGATGGGGATTTATCTCCCACCGTCCTGGAAGGCATCCACGGGGCTGCTCGTTCCAGAAGCCTCTTCCTCGCCCCGTCGACCCCACGGTCTCTGCTGCCCGTGTGGCTGTCCCAACGCCTCGGCGTCCCGATCGCGTCTAATAAGGCCACCGGCACGACCGGAGGCTGACCCACACCCGTGGCCTCACCGGACCTACTCGGCGCCTCGCCGGGGACCTGTCTCTGAACGTGGTCCCGGGTGACGTGGACGGCCATCGGGATGGCTTTTGTAACAGCAGTGAGTCTGCCTGCATGGGTCAACTCAGGCTGCTACAACAAACCGCACCGAGCAGCCAGGCTGCAGGCCTGAGGTCGGGGTGCTGGCAAGCAAGTCCTACTCGGAGGGCCGTGGCCTCCCGCCACATCTCTTTGGCATCTCTTTGTGGGACACAAAGAAGGAGAGCTCGGGGACGCCTCGGAGGAGGCCAGGCACGCTGTCGGAACTGGGCCCTGCCGCAGGGCCTCCTCCAATCCTCTCTCAAATCACTTCTCCGTCCAGGCCTCGTCCCAAATGCGGTCACACTGGGACGAAGGCTCCAACATATCAATTTGGGCGGGACACAGGCATTTAGCAGATGCCCCAAACATAGCAAAACATGCGAAATTATTCGTGAAACCTAATGTAACTCAGCAGGCTGGATTTTATCTGACACTCCCAACTTACATTCGACCTTCCTTCCTTCCACAGGTAAAGCCGATATCTGTAGATGATAACAATGACAGGTGGATGAATAGATGTGAAGAGAAAGGGAGAGAGAGGGAGAGAGGGAGGGAGGGGAGAGGTATTTACCACGAAGGGCGGGCTCTTGTGGTGGTGGAGGGTGCGAGCCCTCGCCATCTTGCATCGGGGAGCCTGAGTTGGGGTCCCGGGGTGCTGGTGACTGCCGTGGCGTGAAGTCTGCGGATGCAGCCGAGGATACAGACCTCATTCCAAGGCAGGAGACCAAAGGCCCAGCTGGAACAGACACGGGGGAACCAGCAGAGAACATGAATTGTCCTTCTGTGACCCTCGGCTCTCGCCAGGCACTCGACGGACAGACTTGTGCTGGCCCCAGGGAGGAGGGGTCTGCTTGGCTGAGCCCGCATGTCTCTAGGAGAAACACCTCCGGCACAGCCAGAACTCACACGCTGTTAGAGTCAAGCTGGCTTTAATCTCCAGAGACCTTCGTGCCCATAGACATAATTGTGTGTCTATGTGCACGTGCGGGCTTTGCGCGTTCACACAGTGAAGACTCAGTGGTAAACAAACGTGTTGGGGAATCTAGAGTGAGGCAGCTCTTTCCCCTCCCCCCGACTTAGGAGTGTCTTCTCCACGATGGTGTCCGGGGTGGACGGTCATCAAAGGGCACCTGCCCCCCCTCCCAATGCCACGTCCTCTGTGTAGTGCTCTCTTCGGAGCCTGTGCTGACCAGCGTCCCACCTCCCCACCCTGGGGCCCATGCTTCTTTCTCTTCCTGGCCAGGTCTCTGAGTCTTTGGAGCGTCTCCAGGCTGGGGTGGCCACAGATGTTAAGGTGGCCCCAAAGACAGCTCTTATAACGCCCCTGGGGGTGCAGTTCCCCCTCACCCAGGCCTCAAGGCACTGGAATATTCCCTTCCGATCGCCCCGTGCTCTGCACGGAATGCATTCCGACCCACACCACCGTCTGGGGCCCCAGCGCTCTTCTTTGGGCTTTGCAGATGGTGAAGGCAGCCCTCAGAGGAGGGGGCGTGGGTGGGGCCCCGGAGCGGCCTGGCCTGGCTGGGCTGGGCTGTGTCTGGGCCTGCTCTCTGCCAGGGCCAGCGCCGCCCCAAGGCCAAGCCAGGCCACCCCCCCCCCCCCCCCCCCGCCAGCACCCTCCACGGAGATGGCCGCCTTGCCGGCCCGCCTCTCCAGCGGAGGAAAGCGTCTCTGCGGCTCTGCAAGGGCGGCAGGGTGCGGACAGCTGGCCTCCCGCGTGGGCCGGCGCCCGACTTGAGGCTGGAGGGCCCTGGGCGCGGAGCTGGGCGGAGGCGGCCATCGGCGGGCCTCGCAGAGCTCGAGTCGCGCGCAGGGCGGGCCGGCCTGGGTGAGGCACCGCCCAGCCCTCTGTCTCGTCCAGTCAGGTCACCCCGGCGGCCCCGAGTCGACGGGGGTGTCTGGCTGTGTCTCCAGTCGGCAGAGCCGCCATACGCTGCCATGTTTCCTAAAGGGCCTTGGCCAGCAGACCGAGGCCCCGGGCCCGACAACCAACTCGGGGCTGAGGCTGGCTGCAAAGGAAGCTGGGGTCTGACTCCCCGGAAGTCCCGCCCTCGGCCAAGACGCCCCCCGCTGGGCCAGGATACCCCGGGGGGGGGGCCCACCACGCCCCCATGATGGTGGGGGTGCTCTATTCAGAGATTCTCGGGCAGGGCAGCTCGGGGCCACCGCCGACCGGGAAAGAGGGGAAGTGGAGGCGGAGGCCCAGCCCCCCTCGCTCCGCGGGCTCACCCCGCAGGGCACTCCCGGGACGCTCCCCGCAAGGACGAGCAACGCGCGGGGCGAGCTCGAGCCCCGCACGCGCCCTCCGTGGAGCCAGAGGCCCCCTCGGCCCAGGTGTGCAGCCGATCTTCCAGGGAGTGCGGAGGACTGCGGGGCGGGGCTGAGGAAGGGGCTCCCCTCCGTCCCGGGGAGGCCGCTGGCACGGGGGTCAGGCTGCGGAGGGGACAGGGAGACACACGTGGACCCTCGGCCAGCCACGCGCGTCTGCGGACCCTCCCCGGTGGGGTCCCCTCTCGGACCCTCCCCCGTGGGTGCCCCTTAGCTTTCGTTCCCTTCCTCTGGGTCATCGTTTGTGGAGGACTGGACGGATCTTCAGACCAGGCGCACAGGTGACTCTGCATCCTCTGCGTGGTTCCATCTGGAGACTTCGCAGCATCCGTCCAGCCTGCTAGGAAAAGTTTCATAAGTGACACCCTCATGTCGACCCAGAGACACAGGGACATCCTATCTGAATTTGCTGAATCTCCCGAGTGCTCCCTGTGAATGCTGCAAAGTAGGGGGCACCTGGCCGAGCCCCCAGGACAGGACGGGGGCCTGGGGAGAGGAAGGGGCTCAACGGCCAGCCGGCCGGGCCGGTGGACCGTGTGTGCGCCCTCCTGACCCAGGCGCTGACACCGGGAACGGACGACAGCCAGGCTTCACGGTTCTGTGCCCTGAGCCCCAACAACCCGAACTCGAATCAGATTCCTTTCGTGAGCCGGCGAGTTGCCAAAGGTCAGATGCATCAGAGCGGACACCACCTGTTTGGAACTCCAGATTTCTGTCCTGGCGGAGGAAGGGGCGGGGTGCTGGGCGGATAGGCGCCCCCCTGTGAGCCCCGGGAGCTCTCCTTGCTGAGCCGCACACAGATCAGACCGGGGGGGGGCCGCAGGCACCCCGAAGCACGAGCACGGGTCCTGAGCCCCCCGCTCTGCGAGAGGCCTCGCGACGTCGGGTCTGGCCCTCATCCTTCCATCCATCCGTGCATACGTACACGCGTCCACACGTACATAGATACACGTGTCTATCTGCCCAGCCATGCCATCCAGCCACCCCTGTTCATGCACCCGTCCACCCGCCGACCCATCCCCTACCAACCCACCATCTGCGCCTGCCGATGATAAATCTGTAGAACACCACCCAAAAGGTCTCCCGTCCCCGAGTCCCCTCGTACACAACAAGGCAGCCTATGGGCTCCTTTCCCTTGGAGCAGGCTGCGGTGTGCATGTATGTGGGGTGACCTTTCATGGAGGCTCAGAGAGGAAAACGGGCCCCCCAACACCACATGGTGAGCCAAAGGACCCCGTAGAAAGCACGTGAACGTTCACGGCAGGGGCCGTTGCACCTCGGTGAGTGGACCAAGCTGGAAACCAACCCACTGCCCACTAATGCTCGAGCTTGTCTTTCTCCACTGGCCCCTGCACCCCAGGGCACCTCTCCCCACCAGCCCCTGTACCCCGTGATGGATGCCCTCGTAAGGATGTCCTCGTGAGTCCAGGGGACATCGCCCTTCTCCTCCAGCCAGAATCCCCCTCCAGATCGCTGTCTCAGCCACCCCTCCTCTCTGGGCCTGCCTCCTTCCCGCATTCCTGCTCTTTGTCTCCATCATGGTGTCAGCAAGCCTTAGAACAGGTTCAGTGAGATGTCTCCTTTCTGAACCACTCTGAATCCTTCAGAGGAGAAGTCTGTGTTTTCTCTTCCCCTGGGTCCCTGGGCCTGTCCCGCGCGGCTGACACAGCCTGACACGGCACAGTCCGGCACAGGGCAGGTGGTCCATTCCACGGTTTTCATTCTGCAACGGACGAGTCCTGAACAATGAGAAACGCTGCTGTTCCCGGCTCCTTCCATGGCGCCCTCCTGCTCTGGCTGTACGGAGCTGTTCACACACACACAGAAGCACGCGTGCACAGCTCCGGGAGACGAGGCGGCTCGTCACGGTAACGCGCTGTGCTCAGGGCAGGTGTCCGCTTGCAGGAGCTCTGACCCCGCCCCGACGGCGGCCTCCCTCTGTGAGCGAGCCCAAGCTGGCAGGCAGTCTCTGGACTCCGCTGCTTGGGTTCGTACCCAGTAGAGAATGAGAACAGGCCAGGAATTTCTTAATCGAAGGGCAGAAGTTAAAAGCTTGTCATTTTAATATACTGTAGAAACTAATTAGTTATTAGCCTAGGTAAGAGGAAATTTCAGTGTAGTAATAAGGATATTAGCTCGAGTCTGCGTGGAGTCACTTTTCTTTCCCAGTGTTTAAAAACCTTTTCATAACGGTGACCTCATCTGTCCTCATGACATCATGGCGGGCAGGGAAGGGCAGGAAGGGTCTCTGCCCAGAAGCAGCCAGGTGAGCACCTGCACGGAGATTGCAAGGTACTACTCTGAGGTCACGCAGCCCACTCACCAAACCCCCCGGGGCCCACAGCATGCCCGCACGAGGCTTTCCTCCAGGCTGGGGTCTCTGGCTTTTCTGTGGTAGTTGGAGCTAAGTGGGCGGGCTCTCGGGGGTCCCCCGTTCCCACCGCGCCCACCCAGCCCTGCCCTAGGAGCAGAAGAGGACAACGCCCCGCTCTTCCCACTCCACGGGGGCTCCCGAGGGCAAGGTCCCCACAGCCGCGGGGCCGCGGGGCGGGCGCTGCACTGCGGATCGGATCGGCAGGCCTGGGGAAAAAATCACCCCTGATGGGCACGCAGGACCGGTGTGGGGAGGAGGGTGAGTGCCTGGAGTTAGAGGCACAACGGCTGGTGTGTGTGTGTGTGTGTGTGCACGCGCGTACACGCTCACGTCTGCCAGTCTGTCTGTGCACTCGGGGATACAAACCCCCCTTCACAGAGCCCCGTCTCTGCACACAGCCAGGCTGCAGGCTCTCCGTGGATGCGGTAGCACAGCTCCGAGCAGCTTAACGCAGTTCTGGGGGGCCGAAGTCTAAGGCCAAGGTGTCTGGCTGGCTGCGTTTTCCACAGGACCCCAGGGAGGGCCTTGCCACCTCCCCCTTCTCCGGACCCCGCTCCCGGCCTTCTGCCCACACCACGCCCGTGCCCGCCTTTCTCTTCTCGAGGGGGCTTCTCTGTAGATCTCACCATGTCCCCCCGCTGTTCGTCTCTGTGTCCTTCTCCCTTCTCACGAGGACATTAGATGCTGCATCAAGATCCACTTTCATCCCGTGTGGTCTCATTTTAGCCTCACTGGCAAAGGCCATATCGACAAATCAGGTACTAGAGGAAGCGTGTGCTGGAGTAGGAGTGAATAGCGTAATCGTGAACAGAGTTGTGCTGCAGGTGTGGTCTCTGCAAGGCAAACCTGCCCTGGCAACTTGCTTCGTATCTCCTGGCGTGAGGATCCAGGCGGCCTCAGGGGGACTCGGGCTGTTCAGGCTGAACAGATTCATGACCCAAATGTGGGCATCCTCTTGGGAGGGCCACCCCCAGAGGCAGGAGGCCACGCTGCCTTCCCGAAGCAGCCAGCCCGCAGGGGGAGGGTGCTCGGCAGATGGAGCAAGGACAAGGACGGTGGCGGGAATCGGTGCCGGCCCTCGCTCGGCTGTGGGCCCTGGCTGGCCCAGTCCCGGGGGCCCCACACACTTGTCCCATCCTCGGAGAACCTTCCAGAAGTGGCTTTTCCTCCATCTTCAGACCAGGGAGAAGAGTAAGAGCGAGGGTCACGGCACACTCGTGCACGGGCAAGGGCTGGGTCTGCCCTGTGCAGGGGGGGTCAGCAGCACCCCCATGCTGCCCCCGTGGTGGGAGGGTACCCCTGGCTTCTGCCATTACCCCAGGGGCAGACAGACAGACAGACAGACAGAGCCCGCCCACTCGCCGTCATGCCCGACTTAGGCCAACGTGAGGGTGGGGCTGAAGTACAGCCCCTCTCTTCCTTATTAAAGTCCTGAGAGCTGGTTTTCTCCTCCAAGGTTCACAGATGATGAGAAATGCATTTAATTCCAGCCATGGCGGATGCCTCCGTTGCACCCTGCCCGTGATGGCCAGTGGAGACGAACGCGCCCAGGAGCTTCTGAACATTTATCAGTAAAAGCCCCGGCCTCCACACCTTTGAACTCCATAAGAAAATGAGCCACCGCCATGCAGACCTTGTATTTCCCATCCAGGCCCAGCGAGGTAATCAAACTCCATCGATCCCATGGCTGCCCGGCTTTAATTAGCACCGCATTCGAGTCCACCTCCGCCCCACACGGCGACGGCGGGCCCGCGCGCCGGCTTTGCGATTCTGAGCGATGATCTGATGGTGACCAGAGTGTCCGTTCTGCATATTTACAGTGATTGCTTTTTCATTTACTTCACTCCCCTTTATGAAACGCAAATGGAAGGAGGCCTGGAAGCAGCTTAATCAAGTTCAAGTTGTGTCGCTGGACACCACGCCGCGCTAAAAGCACGTTCTGTTTCAGCTAAGTTGTTAGCTGGCCCGAAACCAAATGGATCTCAATTTTTCAGAGGGAACACATCAATAAATACAGGTGGGGTAGAAATATGAAATGAACCGCCCTGGTCGGGCGGCCTCCGCACGCTGAGCTACAGAGTGGCGAGGGGCAGTAAAGCCCGACACGGAGTCCTCCCTGCAGCCAGCAGGGCACGGGCGCCGACGCCCCTGACGCTCCGTGCTTCGCAGTGCGGCCACGCGGCGGGGCCCCCTGCTCCCCGGTGCCCTCAGGACGGCCTTCCCCTGCCCGGCGGCGGGGCCAGGACCCTCTGGGCTGCAGGCCCCGGCCCCCCTTCCCTCCTCCCCACCTGCCCCCGCCTCAGGGACCCGATGGAGCCGAGCCGGCACGCCTGCCGGCAGTGTTTGCAGCAGATCCCGTGTCTCTGGCCTCCATGTTGCCGCACCTTGCGGAAACGCCTCTCCCGTCCCCTGCGGGGGGCGGACAGGAGTTCAGAGCCACGCGCCGAGGCGGACGTTCTACCCGAGGAAGGAGCGGAGCCTCCGGCCCCTGCTTCCAATGGGAAACCGGTCAAGGCCCCAGAGAGACGCCCGACGGGGGCCGAACCTCCCTCCACCCGCAGGGCCAGCCCCATGCGTGCTGCTGGGCTCCGCGAGTGCCATGTGCACCGTGTGTGCTGTATGCACCGTGTGTGCCGTGTTCCGTGTGCACCGCGTGTCCTGCCGGCCCCTGCGCCCGTGGGCGTCAGCCCTTTGACGCCTTTTCTTTTCTTTTTTCTTTGGAGAAGGGGCCCCGCTGAGACGGCAGGACGCTCCCAGGCGGCCAGGGCCGGCGTTTCCCCCACGGCTGACCCGTCGTCCCTGGCCTGGAGGAGCCGCACGTCGGCCGGCCAAGCGCTGGTCGCGACGGCGCCCTCCCTCCGGACGACGAGCCTCGCCTCAGCCCACGTCCTGCAGCGCCCCGAGTCTGGCGGGCTGTGTGGGTCCGCCTCAGGGGGCGCGAGCACGGGGGGGAGGAGTGGACAGCGAGGAGCAGAGCCGGCACCCGGGCTGGGGGGGGGAGGGCGGCAGGGGCCGCGGCCCGCGTGAGGGGAGGACACGCGGGGAGGGAGCACTCCCCCTCGTCCGCACGCATCGTGTTGAGAACTCGCACGTACACCATCCAGTCCCATCTGGACAGAAGTGGGGCGCGTGTGGCTGGTGAGGGGGATTGTCACTTGTCATGGATGGACGGATGGACGGGTGGATGGATGGACGGACGGAGAGCGCCTAACGACACCGAGTGCTGCTTGTGAATGGGCGAGGAGGAGGAGGAGGCTTAAGGGAATATGATGGAAGGACGAGCTTGCTCAAAGTGCTCTGTACACACCTGCGGGATTTGCACAGGACACTTCCTTGCACTGAGTCCCAAACTTAAGAAGAAAAGTCACAGGTGCCGACCCCGTGCACGGCGTCCGCCGCGCCTCCGTGTGGAGCCGGCGCGGGCTGCCGCCGTTGCATGGCTGTCCCCGTCTTCTCGTAGGTGCCGAAAGCCCTGGGGCCGCGGCCACGAAGGGGTGGCCGTGCGTGTGACCCCGAGCGAGGGGCGCCAGGCACTGGGGACCCCGTGCCCCAAGGGCCCCACACCCAGCGCAGCCACGGTGCTCCCGGAGGTGTGGGGTGCAGGCGGGGTGGGGGGGGGGCGGGGATGACTCCGGAGGCTGATTTGCAGGGCAGGGGGTGTTGTGCACGGGGTGGGCGTGTAGAACACGTGTCTACGTGTGACGTCAATGGAGCTGCGCCCTGCACACGCGTGGCCGTGATCGCGCAGGACTTCATCCGAGGTGGAACGACGTCGGGACGCCAGGGTGCCGAGGCGCAGTGTGGAGCTGCAGGAAGAAAGGCGGCCGCCACGGCGGCGGGGCGGGGGTGGGGTCCAGGCCCGTGGGGGGGGAGGGGAGGGCTCCGCCCCGGGCGTTCACCCGCGCACCTCGGGGGCTCCACGCTCGGCCTCGGGGAGCAGCGGGGCGACGGTGCTCCCCACGGACGTCAAGACAGCGTGCGCGTGTGCTGGAGACAAGCCCGGCGTGGACAGAGGCCGGGGACCCTAACCCTAACCGGGCCCCTTCCCGCGCGGACTCCCCGAGCTCCGGCTCCACGCCAGGCCCCCGCCTCCGGGCCCCTTCCCGCGCGGACTCCCCGAGCTCCGGCTCCACGCGAGCCCCCGCCTCCGGGCCCCTTCCCGCGCGGACTCCCCGAGCTCCGGCTCCACGCCAGGCCCCCGCCTCCGGGCCCCTTCCCGCGCGGACTCCCCGAGCTCCGGCTCCACGCCAGGCCCCCGCCTCCGGGCCCCTTCCCGCGCGGACTCCCCGAGCTCCGGGCCCCTTCCCGCGCGGACTCCCCGAGCTCCGGGCCCCTTCCCGCGCGGACTCCCCGAGCTCCGGCTCCACGCGAGGCCCCCGCCTCGCTTCCCCGCTGCGCCTCTTGGATCTGTTCCCTCGATCCGCGCGAGCCGCCCAGGCAGGCGCCATTTCCAAAGCAGGTGGGTGGCGTCCGGGTCGGAAGGGCAGGGCCGCGCCGGGCCAGGTGCGGCGCTTGCCACGGAGGCTCAGCACCGCCGCCCCCGGGGCAGGTGGGCACGGCGGATGCCCCGGCCCCGCTGAGGCTCCGGGAGATCGGTGTCCACCTGCCACCTGCCTGGGCTTCCGGAGAGAACTCGGAGCGAAGCCGACAAGAGCAGCCGAGGGAAGGGCAGCGCCCGGCTCTGCTCTCACCGGCCGGAAAGGACGGGGGGCGGGGGGGGGGGGCGCGGTGCCAGCCTGCGGACGGGAGCCCCGCGGTGAACCCGGGTCGTTAGAGACGGGGCTTCTCGAGGTGGCTCCGGGGAAGTCCCAGCGGATCCGCAAGGTCGGCGCCATCTTCCTCATCCAGGGCCTCGTCTCCTCCTGCCCCTCGCTGGCCTTCGCGGCGATGAGCGAGGCCGCGGCCCGGGCAGGAGTTGGGTCAGTCAGTGTCCCCCAGGTACGTGGCCGTCTAGGTGTTCTTCACCGCCCACCGCAGCCGGGGGGGGGGGGGGGGCAGACAGGCTGCGAGGAATGAATATGTCACCCCAGTGAAATGCCCGGCATCATGAACAACTTTCTACGGAAAAGGCCAGTGTGGCCCGCACCTGGGGGACGCCGGTCCTGAGGTACGGGTCCCCCACATGGGCAGGGGGACAGGTGAAAGGTCGGAGCAGGGAAGGAGAGGCCCGCTCCCAGCGATGACGGCAGACCTCCCCCCCTCCCCGCCCCCTGCCGTGCGGCCCGGCCCGTCTCCCAACAGTCCCTCCACCTCCAACCAAACCAAACTGTGGACCACACTTCCCGTGCCTGAGGCTGGGAGGGACCTTTCTGCTCCACACCACGGGAATCACAGCAAAAGCCTGCAGTCACAGACAAGATGCTTATCAGGGTGTGAATGTCTTCAAAACAAAAACAGCGAGCCTGCCACTTTGAGGAAAACAATTGACAGTGATTACGAACAGAACCGGAGCTGCGGAAAAACACTGGAATTCGGAGGAACTTGTATCTAACAATTTCCCAACATTTAAAACCTTCCTAGTTCGTGTATATTAATTTTACAAAGTAAGGGGAAACTCATGAAGGTACCTAGGTCACCTTTGGCCGTCTTAATCTTTGCCGTCTCCCCCTTTCTCCCCGCCTCCCCCTTTTCTCTTCCCTTTCCCACCCCTCGCTGTTTGCCTTCCTCTACATCTCCACAAATGGCAGAAAGTAAGTGGTACGTGTCTTTGTGGGGGGTGGTTTATTTCACTTCGCATGGTGGTCTCTCCAGTTTCATCCATTTTTATCCTAGTGGAATTTCGGTCTCCTTGTAGCTGAGTAAAATTCAATTGTGTATCTTTACTATGTTTTCTTTATCCATTATTCCACTGGTAGGGACTGATGGGCTAATGCCACAACTTAGGCATTCTGCGTAGTAT
Organism: Perognathus longimembris pacificus; assembly: GCF_023159225.1. NCBI lineage: Eukaryota > Metazoa > Chordata > Mammalia > Rodentia > Heteromyidae > Perognathus > Perognathus longimembris. The sequence continues at coordinate 1,984,774 of NC_063161.1, read as the reverse complement.
CATGAATAAAGTAATTAAAGCAGTATATGGGGGGCCTAGGGCCCACATTATTCCTCTATGGTAAAAAACAACTGAGAGCATCTTCTCTAAAATCAGAATGTTGCCTACTATCTCCACCCTTATTCTATATAGGGCTTGAAATCTTAGCCAAAGGAATAAGACAGGGGAAATAAATAAAAGGGACACACACAGTCAAATTATATCCATTTCCAGATCATATTATACTACGCTTCAAAGGCTCTAAAGGCCACAACACACAGATTTTATAAACTGCTTTGGCAATGTAAAAGGGTATAACATTACCCTATTAAAATTAATAGATACTATATGTACTATCATTGAATAAGTTGAGAATGACATCAGGAAAACAACTCCATTTATAATAGCCCTAAGAAGTAGCCATAAACCAACTTATGTTTACTACATCTTTGCAATATTTTTTTTTACAACACTGAAGAAGAAAATTGAAGAAGACTGCAGAAGATGGAAAGACCTATGCTCATGGATTGGCAGTATTCATATCGTGAAAATAGCCATGTTACCTAAATTGACCTATCAATTCAACGCAATGCCCATCCAAATGCAATGATATTCTTCACCGCAATAGGAAAGGTATCTGAACTTCATAAGGATACGCAAAAGATTCCAAATAGCCAAAGTAATACTGAACAGAAGGAGAAATGCTGGCAGAATCATAATACCTGACTTCAAGCGAGATTCCTAAACCCCAGGAACAACAAGAAGCATGGTAGCTGTACAAAAACAGAATAAAACAGAAGGTCCCGAAAGAAGCCCACGCTGTTACAGACATCTAATTCTTGACCACAGTGCCACAAACATACACTAGAGAAAGAGAAGCACCTTCACCAGTGTTGGACAAACGAGATATCCACACTCAGAAGGCTGACATGGGCTCCTATCTTTCACTTCATAAAAAAATACATCAACTTAAAAATTCTGGAAAGAGATCAGTGATGAAGTTAAATCCTGTGGTATCTTATGTTAGTAGCATGGTGCATTCATGTGTGAGAGGTCTATATAACTACATGATTTCCTAATTTAAATGCCATTGCATGATGCCACAGAAGAAAGCATATGCAAGAAAGTGTATTCAAAATTACCCAGCTCTTGGAACGTTCTATTGCATTTTCATTACCAAGGCGTTGTACAGAGGGGTTACAGTTACACACATAAGGCATTAAGTGCATTTCTTATCTAGCTTGTTTCCTCCTCCCTCATTTTCCTCCCACCTCCCCACAATCCTCATCTTCTGGCTTTGCAAAATAAGTGGAGCAAAAGGTGGAAGACGATGGACATCGTGCAGGGTCAGGAAAGGAGCTTCACCAGAACCTAAGGTCCATTGAAATGGTTTTCCCTTTGCCCACCGTATACACATCTGATCTGTGCAAAACCAAATTGTCTCCATACAACGCATGCGAAATAACATATTGCAACCGTGTGAATGCAGAAGGGAATTCAAACCCCATCTGTCTTCCATTAAACCATGGAAATGTGCAGAAAAACAAAATACCAACGTGTGATTTGTTTGGGAAGACGCTTAATTTTCATTAAAAATAGGTTGTGTTTACATGTAAAGGGCTTGTTGCAATTTTAAATGAAGAAACATGTGTTTCCGCGTTCATCTCTGACACGGCAAATGTCAACGCAGCCGAGCAAGAGATGCTGAGCTCCTCTGCGGTTCCGAAAGGGGGAAAGTTTGAGAGAACCCGCGCCTCAGGTCCCTAGCGCCCTTCTTCAGGCGCGAGGCCTCCGACGCGTTCTGTGGATTGCTGTCGGTCCTATTTCCGTAACCCCTTTCCTGCCCTCCTCAGGCACAACCAGCCAATGCAAATCGTGTAGACCCAAGGTACCGAACTAGATCCTCCAGAGAAATGTCTGCTCCTGAATACGTGCTGTCGCACAAATCACAATAATGGAAACGCAGAGGCGATCTGCGTCTGCTGAAAGAAGACTGGACTGCGCGCGGGCAGACGCACAAGGAGCATTATTCGACCACGTAAAAGGTGAGCATGGCGTCCTGTGCAGCGACACGGATGGACTTGTTGCTTCTTAACTCTCATCTGACCGGACACGGGGCCCCGAGCGGCGGCGGCGGCAAGAAGTACCAGGCCCGCAAGTACTAGGAGCAGGTGCGTCTCCCCGTTCAAAGGACGGAACTGAGCTTTGAAGCCCGTGGGGGCCTGCGGTGAGGGAGGAGGAGGGGAAGGAAACGGGGTGAAGGGGTGGGGAAAGGCGACAGAGGGGTGCTAACCGTCTCGGGAAGCTCTGAGAGCCGTGGCTCCCCGCTCCCGGGCACGGCGGGCGGGACGTGGGGACGGGAGCACAGACCCGGGCCGCCGAGGCGGGCTCCCCGTGCTCCCGCCAAGCCTGGTCCGTCGGATGGAAGGGGTGACCGCACCGTCCCCGGGGACCGCGCCCCCACGCAGCCCTGCAGCCGACGTGACCACACGGAGGGCGTGTTCCACCCAAGCCCAGGGGTCCTGCTGGGCCCTGGGCCTCCCCTCGTGGAGACGTAGGAGGGAGAGGAGCGAAGGGAAGGCTCGTGCCGGGAGCCAGGGCGGAGGAGGGCGGGCCGCGGGGGGCTTGGAGGTGCTGGGGCTCCGAGGACAGAGGGGGCTCCCCGTCGTGTGGAGCCGGACGGCACCCCTGCCGCTGCAGGCGGCTTCCCCTGGCCCTTTCTCCTGGGGCCCGCGGAGCCTCCCGCCTGACTTCCAGCCTTGGATGCGCCCCATGCGGGCAGAGCTTCGTTTCGAGGGACCCCGAAGATCCCGCTGCACGCCCGCTCCAGGCGGCCCTAGGACGCATGGCGGTGCCGGGGCAGCCGGAGGCCCCGCTGCAGGGGCTGCTCCCACCCGGGCCAGGACCAGAGCCAGCGCCAAGAGGCGGGAGGTTCTATGCTGCTCCATTTATTTTTCGGTAGAAACGGAAGAGACCAAATGAAACAATACACCAAATAGGAACTTAAACAACCATCTAGGAAGGAAGGAATGTACAGAGAGAAGGGGAAGGAGCTACCTCAAAATACACCTCACTTTATAGATTCGATTTTGAAACCATGTGAACTTTAATTCTTAAGGATTGGCTCCAAAAGAAAATACGAACGCATGAAAAATTCAAAACAACCTGAAATAAGCTATATTTGAGTTTGGAGGCATACGCACATAAAAAGAGAATTATTGTAATTGACTTTAAATTCAATATCCTTATAGCATCTCCCCAGAGGAATATATCGCATGTACAGAGAACTGAATTTGGAGGCCTCATTGTTAGAAGCAATGAAGTTTGAAGCCATCTCATGTACATTTGTATGATCAAACAAGTAGTAATTATACTGACGTGATTGGAGTTGAGATTTCTAGCACCGCCACAGCGATAAAAGAGTGACAGCAACAATGTCAACCAGTAGTTCAGAGCCATCTAAAAGCACCAGTGTACAGCAAGGGTTTGCTTTCTCCTTTGCACACGTGCATCTGTCCTTGTTTGCTCCCATAAAAAACAATGCCCAGGAAAGGAGGTCAAGGTCTGTCAACATCAACGGCCTGACACCTGCGGGGGTCGCTAAGGCGTCGCGGGACGGGGCAAGGAGCCGGGGAGCAGAGGTGAGGTGGATCGTGACACAGCGGGGGCCTGTGTGAAGATACAGCCCCGCAATCCTTCCCTCCTGCGCCAAACACACAAGCTAATAAAGAACACGTCCGGCAGGGAAAAACACCAACACGTGGACAGTCCAGAGAAGAGAACGCTCTGGCAAGTATATTTTCTAAACACAGTCTCCTATTATAAACGATCGCAGATTTCTGGGGAAATGGCTGAGTTGGCTTCTTTTGCAGCCATGTACGTAAGGCGACGCGGAGGGATCTGCTCTCTCCTGAAGCTGGAAGAGGACCTCCATTTACCATGGGGGTGGGGGGGGGCAAAGGAGACAGACTGAGCGTCCGAAGCCCAGTACGTGGGACGGACGGACGGATGGACGGAGGCCCCCGGCACGGCCTAGGCCGGTGCCCCAGGCCTTCTCCCACTCTCGGGAAGCTGAAGCGGAGGGGCGGGGCAGCCTTGGGGACCCCAGGGTTACCAGACGGTTAATGAGAACATTCTTCCCGCACACTAGGGAACTGGGAAACAATGATCACAGGACAAGATTCCGTTTTCCAACCACCAGTGGAGCCCGAGGACCCAAGTCCCCTCGGCAGAGGGAGGGCTGGCGACGGGAGGCGAGGAGCTCGAGGGACAGGCCCCGGGCAGGCGGGGACCACCTGCTTCCCGTCCTCCTCCCAGGGAGAAAGCGGAACCCACGGGGCAGCCCCCCACACCCACCCGAGTCTCGGGCGCTGAGCCCCCTGCGTGGGAAGCTGGGCCTGCGGGCGGCGTTTCGTAGGACATTCAAAAGAAGAAAGAAAGAAAAGGGGAAGATCAGCCAGATGGGGCAGTTCCTACGGCCAGACCCATGAGCAGGCGTGGAGACGGAGTCCTGACGAAGAGAGGCCCGCCGGTCACGGACTCGATGCCACGGGAGACACAGCCACAGAAGGCGCGCGTCCGCCGACCTTGTTTCCGGCGAGCGGCACCCCGAGGGGCCCTGGGGAGACCAAGAAGGCCAGCGTGTGGGGACCGAGGGATGGAGGACCCCCCTGAGCTTGCCGGACCCCCGGGGGCGAGCGTCAGCGCCCTGGTCCCCGTCCCCGGGACCCCCCTCCCCCCGGGGCCGTCAGGGACCTGGAGACGGGGGCGGAGGGGGGGGGCAGACCCCGCCCGGGAACGCCGAGGCCAGGCAGGGCCGAGGCAGAGCTGGCCGCCCTCCCGCTGGAAGCGGAATAATCATCGTAATGAGAACGAAAACACAGACCTCATTTCCATGGCTAATTAAAATGACCAGCGGGCATTTTCTGCTCTCCGGTAAAGGACGCGTTCGTTGTTCTTCCCCGAGTCTACGTAGCCTCGCCCGGGCTGGGGTGTGGCGTACCCCAGACACACAGCCCAGCGAGAAGAGAATGAGGACGGGGGGCGGGGGGGGGGATCGTGTCACCCACCCCCTCCCCCAAAGCACAGCTCACCGAGTTCCACCTGGAACATGCCGGAGGTGGGGGGGCCGGGGGAGGGGAGTGTGCAGCTCTGGAAGCTTCTGCAGGCTTCCACCTGGGCACGACGTAGGGCTGGGGCCATGTTGTCGGTGCAGAGGGGCTGGCGGGAAGCAGGGCAGCGAGCTCCGGCAGGCCCTTCCCCAAGGGCGAAAGGACGGTGAGGAGGCTGAGCACTGGAGGGGCACGGGGGAGGGGGGGTGGGGGGCCGGGGGGGGCTCTGCGAGGGGTTGGGGGGCCAACCCACCAGAAAATAGAGACTTCAGACTCCCCGCCAGGCCCCGAGACCAAGGCAGGGAGCCGATGCGGTCTGAGGCCTCCGGGTACCCCCACCCTGAGCGGCCACCCCTCGGTGTCCCCCCTACTCTCCAGGCCACCCCGCCCCAGGTCTCACCGTCCCCCGGGACTCCAGCCAGGTGTGCCCCGGGCCTCTGGGGACCCAGGGCTTCCCAAGGGACGCACAGGTGTCTTGGAGAGAGAAATCTGCTGCAGCTACCGCAGCCCCTTTCTGGCCCTGGATTTATTTCCCAGCGAGACGGACGTCTTCTCAACCCCACAGCCTGCGAGGACCTCGGAGCTATGCCAGGGGCAAGAACCAGCCCCCCACGGGGAGGGTGGAGGGGACGCTTCCCCGGAGGCTGGGGGGGGGTCCCGGGGAAGCCCGCAAGGAGCCCCCTGGGGCCGGTCAGCCCCGTGCCCTCGTCCCGGGCTCCCGTGGGTGCGGCACAGAAGCCGTTAGGAGAGGGGGGACCGTCGCCCTTCGGACTCCCGGCTGCCCGTGCCTCGCTCCCCCAGGCTGCGGCCTTGGGGTGCGGACCCCGGCTTCCTCCCTGGAGTGGGGAGCGGAGCCTGCCTGGCCGCACCCGGGCTCGGTAAGGAAGCGTGGCCGTGCGCGCTCAGGAGGACACGGCAGGGCCGCCCCGGCGCTCGGGAAGGGGGGTGCGGCACGGGGCGCCCCCCGCCTTGGCTCCCGGCCGGCGGGGGCCGCGCAGCCGCCGGGCCGGGCCGGTCACCGAGCTGCTCGGGGGTGAGGGGGACGGCCACGCACGGTGACACGCTGGCCGTGACGGGAAGAAGCACAGACCGCCTCAAAACGGACGGTGGGCAGAGCCTGGCTGACAAGGAGCCCCGCCGCCCGTCGCGGGCCGCGGCTGGGGGGCGGAGCCGCCAGCAAGGTGCACCGGGGTTGTTTAGCTTTCACTTCATTAAAAGAAGAGGAACCTGTGAGCGCTAATCTGCGAGGAGAGGGGAGAGGAGCGCCGCACCTCCCTGTTAGTGACAATTACCTCCAGCACTGGGGAAGCGGAGGGTGTGGATTCCCTGCACGTTACTCAGCCGTTACTACTTTTGTTTTGTGTTTGCAATGAACACCGCAACCTAGAAGCAAACACCTGCGAAGGTGCACGCTGGGGTAGACACCGCGCGCAGCCCTGGGAGCCAGGGCTCCGTCTCTGCTCCCCACGAGGACGGCGCCGGCACCCTGTCCCTGTCGGCCGCTCCCCGTCCGCGGGGCGGGGGCTGCGGGAAGCCCTGGCGGGCGGGGCCCGTTCTGCGTCCGCGTCGCCCCCTGTGGGGAGCGGTTCTCCCGCCGCTGGGCCAGGCGCAGTGTCTGTGGTCCGGGCAGCTGGGAGCCTCTCCGGGCCACCTGGACTGGCGTCGCCCGGACCGCCGTGGGCCCCAGGGCGCGGGGGTGCCAGGTTCGTGGGACACGTGCCCTTCCCCCCGAAGTCTTGCCCCTCGTTCCGGAGAGCCCGGCACCCGGCACTTGCGATGACGTGGTGGTGACATCCGTGGGGTGAGTTGCACTGGGCTCCGGGCGGCCAGACCCCGTCTGGACCCATGGCAGGGAGAGAGGTTGCACGGCACCCCTTTGTTCCTCCCCAGGCCCCCCGATACACGTGTCTGAGACACACCTCCAGTGGGCCTCGAGGGCGGAGCTTCAAGGCTGAATTATGAAGACAGCAGCGCCGGGGTCCGAGGCCGCCCACCGGGCTGGGCCACCGCCAGGGACGGCTCCCGGGCGGCTCCGGTCCCCTCCGGCTCAGCCTTCCTGTCTGCGGAACGAGGGCTCGGACAGCGGCCGGCTGCGGCTCCGTCTGCCAGGGCAGGGTCCCCCGGGGCCCCGGCAGATGGCTCCCAGCCCCGGCCTGTCACGCCGGCCTCGGAGCCCGGGCCCCCGGAGGCAGCTCGCTCTGTGGTGAGCAGCTCTTGTCAGAAAAGCTGGGCTTCAACCCAGCCAGATGTCAGCCCCGCTCTGCCTGCGCCCGGGGCTCCGTGCTCCCTGCTGGGGACAGGGGAGGACATCCCTTCCCTGCCCCACAGGGGACAGACGGCGGCTCCCACTCTCCGGTCGGCTGCCGTGTTCTGCAGAACTCCGGGCCTGCTGTTTCCGACACGCCCGCGGGCTGGCCACTCTGCCCGGGTGACCTCTCTGGGTCAGTGCCAGCCGGAAGCGTGTCGCTGGGTGTGACTCTGGTGCTGCCATCCTGGGACCCTTCCTGGGCCAGTCCTTGGCCTGAGCCTGGCGCCCAGACAGCAGCCACGGCCTTTCCAACGACCCCCAGCCCGCGTGAGTGGCAGGCCGGCTGACGCGCGCGCTTGCGGTTTGGTTTTTTTTGCCGGCAGCTGCGGCAGACCTGACTTTGCACCTTCTGATCCCTGCCTTGTTCCTGGAAGTCCATTGTCCCCGCTTGTCAAGAGGCCCTTTGTAGCCCGGGTGTTTCTTCCACTACATCAGCCACCCCTTGAGCTTTGATCTGCAAATTTGACAAGCGGGCCGGCGAGGCCTTTCTCCGAGTCACTGACAGAGAGATCGGACAGGGCCGGCCGCCGGGGGCCTCCGTCCGCCTGGACATCGATCCGCTAGTCGACACGCACAACGTTGCCGCGGGGGCGGCCCGGCCCACCTGAGGGCGCGGCCTCCACCCGGGCTCCTCCAGCCCGGCCTGACCCGGAACCCCCCAAAGGAGTCTTCCCGGGTGGCCCCCCGCTGCCGGGTCCTCGCGGTTGCCGTGGACTCGTCCTGTCCTCCCGGGCATCCTCCTCTCCCATGCTCGTCCCTTCCTCGCGAGCAGCACCGGGAGCCCGCAAGCCCTCTGGTGGGGCCCGGGGGCCCGGGATCTTCTGCTGGGCTGAACCGGGCCGCCTGCCGTCCTGGACGCCCCGGTGCTGTGGGCAGAGCCCCGGGGTGGGTGGCGGGGAAGGCAGGCGCCACTTCCAGACGCAGACTCGCGTGCAAAGAGGCCAAGACGAGGACAGACAAGCCGGCGCCGGGTCGTGGAGAGGTGGCTCGGGTGAGCGCGTGGCCGAGGGAGGGGCGGGAGGGGCGCGGGGAGCGTGGACGCCCGGCGGTGGGGAGGGCCGAGGCGAGGCAGGTGCGGGGAGCGTGGCGGGCGGGGGAGCTCTGGACTGGGTTCCGAGGGGGCCAGGCGTGCGGGGGGCATAGCAGCGGGGACCGGCCACAGCCTGACACATCCTGAGAAGCAGGAGCAGACGTGAAGAGGAGCACTGGGCAGGGTTGGGGGGAAGGAGTGGGGGGGGCACACGGTCCGTCCCTTGTCCTCCCGCCTTGAGCTAAAGTGACCGCCCTGGGCCCTGCCATGCGTCCCCTCCCCCACCTGCGGCGGCTTGCCCCACGCGGGGTGATGCAGATCACGGCCCGCCCCGGCAGCCAGCCCCCCGCCGTCTAGGTCGTCCCGCCCCGCTGCCCCTCCTCCGCCGGGTTTGCCGTCTCGAGTCTGCGGCCGGTGCCCGGGCCATCGTCCCTCACGGCGTCTCGTGTGGCGAGGTTTGGTGGCCAGGGTCGCCACGTTGCGTGGCTTGAGACGTCCGGTTCTCGGCAGAGCGCGGAGGTGGCGCGCGGGCCGTCGGGAAGGGCAGGCGGGGGCCACGGGACAGACGGACGCCAGCCACCCTACGCCAGCAAGACGCAGGCACCGCAAGGTAAGACAGAGGCCCATCTTTATGAACGCGGGGACAAAGATCCTCAGTGAAAAGCCGGCTCGCCCTACCTGCACCATCAAAGAAAGAGGGGGAAAAAAAATAAAGCTGATGTGCCTGGCCCAAGTGGGGTTTGAATGTTGGTTAAGCATCTGAAAATCAATCAGTGCAGTGTACCGTACCAACAGAAGAAAGAACAAACCAGCACGACACCTCACAGATAGGAAAAGGCGCTTGACAACCGGGCGCGCTGTCACGATTAAAGCGTGCGAGACACAGTGGGAGGAAAACTCCTCCTCCCGAGAGAGGCCGTCTACGCGAGCCCCTCCGCTAACGCCGCGCCGAGAGACGGCGAGCCACCGGAGCTTCCTCTTGCCATGCGGAACTGACATGCCCCCCAAGGGCGGCCGTGAGACCTCTCATGGGCCCCACGGGGAACACGTCACATCTGAAATATCCAGATTGGAATGGGAAGAGGTAAAATAATGTCTCCTCACAGAGACCATGACGTGGCGCATGGGAAAACCCGGAAAACCCACGAATACAACCGTTGACAGAAGTGGGTCCAGTAAGGTCACACGGTACATGCTAACTATACACGAGTTGGTATGGCTGCAATGAACCATCTGAAATCAAAGTGTGAGACACAAATGTATTTACAACAACGTTGAGGAGAGTCAAGTGTTTATGAGCATGTTTAACAAGGAGGTACAAAACTTGCACATTGAAAACCACAAAAACTGTTGGGAAGATTCAAAGAATTAAGTACTATTTTATGGATCTAGTGCTTGTGCATCAGAAAGCCTGCTATTACCAGGACAGCAATTCTCCCCACCTCAGGCTGGCATGCAGTTTTCACACATCCATCAAAATCCCAGGTGCCTTTTGCAAAGATAAAAAAAATTAGATGATAATCCCTACAATTCACTTAATATACAAGGAGGTCCAAAACAGTCTTAAACAACAACTAAAGGAATAAACTAGACCGTAAAACTCACGTACTTCAAGTTCCAGATTTCCTACAGAGCTACAGTGATCAACGTAGTGCAGCATCACAGGGTAAGACATGGGCAACGCCCATGGGTTCCACCGTTGTCTAGAAAACCATGTGGCAGTAATGAGTCTGGGTGCTTCTCACAGGTGTGCTCAGCCATTGGTGTGGGCTCCTCCAGGGAACCTACGGGACCATGGTGGACTCCCTTCCGCACAGAAGGATGCATTCAGAGTAGCTGCAAGATGTGAAAACACAACCCTGAAGTTATCCCGGCCAGGTCTTCACCTCCTACCAGGACGGAAACTATTAGAGGAGGGTGTGCAAGTAAGAATGTGTGGTCTCAGGGAGGCCGATGTAGCATCCCACCCGGCTGGATGTCATTAAAATTAAAGATGTCTGTGGTTCCAAGACTACCATGTAAGTACAATAAACAACAATGAGCAAAAATATGCAATGAGAAAAATAGCTGCAAATCATCTACCTGAGAGGATGTTTGTGGTCAGAATATGAAACAACTCTTCCATCTGAAAAGTAAAATATCTAAATAGATTGAACCTGAGAAAAACAATCGTATGGGTATTTCTACACAAAATAAGAGTATATGGTTTGTGCACAAGCGCGTGCAAATATGCACCGCACTATTAGTCATTTCATAGAAAAATAAAAGCCAGCCCCAAACGAGATGCCATTTTGTACATGCTGGGATGGCTAATTTTTTAAAACGACAGGTAAACAGTGAGCGTTAACAAGGGCATGGAAATAATACGATTCTCGTGCATGGCAGCGGGATTCTATGATGAAGTCACTTTAAGGGAGAGTTTGGCTATTTCTTAAAATATGGCACAGGAAGTCACCATGTCACTCTATAATTCCACTCCGGTAAACACGGAGAAAACTTGAATGTATGCACAAACTTTATCTGGCTATTCATGTCACTATTATTTGCAGTAGCCAAAGGGGAGGCACAGCCAGCCATCTATTAACTGGATAGCACATTTTTTGATGTGGTATATTTGTGCAATGTTTTTGTTTAATGAGCACTGATGGGCTATCACACAACTGATCCCTAGGTAATAACTCTAACTTGAAGGTGCGTGCCACAAAACACCACAGGTTGGGGAATTACCCTTCCATGGCGGGTCTAGAACCTCAAATTTATGGAGACGGAAAGTAGACCAGGGCCTCCCAGGCAATGAGAAGAAGGAAGAGGCTGCCAAAGGAAATGGGACTTTTTTTTTTTCCAGATGGATGGAAATTTCCCAGATTATGTAGTGTTGATGGTGAGCAACTTTGGATCTGCTCAGAACCACTGAGTCGCGCTCTTGAAATGAGTGACTTTGATGGTGCGTGAATTATAACCGAATGACACTGTGAATTGCACTATACAAACGTGGTTAGATCTTCATCGGGATAGGACCGTGTAAATGAAGTGTTGCATCCGTGGCGGGGGGGGGGTGGGGGAACGCAGAAAGAGGGGTCACTACGTCCACAGGGCTGTGCAGTGTCTTCCGGCGTTGATGCCCCAAGCCTTGCGGGGCCATGCCCGGCCCAGCCTGGCCCTGCCGGCTCCCAGTCGCTCGAACTCAATGCGGTAGCTGTGCCCGCCGCCGTCGGGCGTCTGGGAGTCCAGCCATGCCGCCTTTTCCCGGCATCACTGAAGGCTGGCTGGTGGTTTCGCCTTTAAACAGGTGCCGGCGTTTCCATTCCCACCCGAGGTCGGGAAGAGAAGGGCCTCGCGGAAGAAGGCAGTCGGGCAGGCGGAAGCCCTTCTTGCTCAGGGGCGGTCAGGCGTTTTGTTCCTTTGGGGGCCTTCAACTTGATGGGACAGAGTTCATGAAGACGCTGTGCTTTGTGTAGCCCTGCAGGCTCAGACGTTAACCTCGTCCAGAAATACTCCGGAGACGGCAAGAAGGAGCTTTGATCAAAACGCTGGGCACCCTGGGGCTTACCGAGGTGACCTATGGAATGGCCGTGTCGCGGGGCCAGGCAGCCCGCACTGGCCGGCGGTGGGCCTCCGCGGCCGCCCTCCGGGACTCCCCGGGCCTCAGCACGACTTCCGGCCACTCACACCAGGGCCTCAGACCTGGAGACTTCTGGAAGCCAGGCGGCCTCTGCCCTCCTCGGCCCCCTGTCCGTGTCTCTGTTTCGTGTTTGAGAAAATAATCTGGATGGATGATACGAGACAGCTTTCAATCCTGCCCTGTCCCCTGACCCTCCCTGGGATCTGCTCTGTCCCCTGACCCTCCCCGAGCACTGCCCTTCTCATCTCAGTCACCCCCAGGTCCCCATTTTTGCCACCCAGTGTCCTCGGCCTCCAGTCTCTGTTAACAGCTCTCAGGTTGACCCTTTTACCAGAACATCCCATCCGCTCCAAGCCCCCCACAGGCCCAGGGTCTCCCGTCAGCCAGCCCCCCTTCCTGCCCTGCTCATCCCCTCCGCATCCTTGGGCCAAACCCATCCGAGCTAGGACCAGCACTGCCTTCTCACCACGCCTGCGAGTGCCAGGCTGCGGGTCGATCCTCACGAGTCTTCAGAGGTCTCCAGAGGGGTCTCCCTCCCCATCCCATCCGTACCGGCCCCCAGCACCGTGCCTGAGTACTGCCCCCCAGCACTGCCCCTCGGCGCGGCTCCTCGGTACTCTCCTCGCGCCGGTGACGGGGTCGGCCGGTTCAGCTGGCCTCTCGCTCATCCTCCGGCTCTCAGCAGTCTTCCAGGAACGGCGTAGGTGCCTGGCGAGCACCGTGTGAGGAAAAGGATTCAATAATTTATGGCCAAAGATAGAGAATAATTGCCAATGAGAATTACATACTAATAATGCAAATAGCTCCAGGTTCGCCTGGAGTTTTTCTCTTGACCTGATTCTCAACAAGGGGAACGTAAAATCAAAGGCCAGGCTCTTCAGCAGGATGGCGGTGAACTGTGGAGCTGCAATTGGCAGCCGGGGAAGGCCGATTACCCAGGTTAAAAATGTGAGGAGTGCGTTTTATTGGGGCTTCCGCCCACCCCGTGGCCGGGCCACGGCCCCTTCCACGGTCAAGCCCAGTGCCTTCAGTCTCCTCACACAAGTTCAGGTTCAAGGTCTGAAGGTGGCCTTTCCCTCTGGGTGGGGTTCGGGGCCCCTCTTCCCAGGGGCCGGACTTACACCCCCACCACGCACCTGCCCAGGGGCTGGGTTACAGAGTCACATCCCACCCCTCACACACCTTCCAGAAACTTCTCAAGGGAGGCCAAGTCGCTGACTCAGGCTCCTTCCAAACACACAAGCAAGGGACTGGTGAATGGTAAACACTTCCTGTCCTAAGAAATGGCTATGTCTTTCACACGGTGTGCAAATCCCCATTGCCCAAGCACCAGGCGGAGGAGGCGCCCTTCCTCCTGCTCAGCTGGGTGAGGCTGTGCTCTGGCCTGCTTGGAAGTCTCTCTCTCTCTCTCTCTCTCTCTCTCTCTCTCTCTCTGTCTGTCTGTCTCTCTGTCTGTCTCTCTGTCTCTCTCTCTGTGTCTCTCTCTGTCTCTCTCTCATCTCTGTCTCTGTCTCTCTGTCTCTCCAGTAGGGGCCCTGTTCCTGAGCTTTTGTGCTCAAGGCTGGTATGCTACCACTTGAGCCACAGCTCCAACTCCGACCCTTTGGCTGGTTCATTGGAGATAAGAGTCTCATGAACTCTCCCGTCCGGGCTGGCTTTGAACCATGATCGTCAGATCTCACACCTCCGAGTAGCTAGGATTATGTGCCATGCACTCACTGCCTTACATATGACGCTGTAACCCCTCTGTACACCGCTTTGACAATAAATGCATCGATTAATTAAAAAAGAAACCCAGGTGCTGAGGGCTCCTTTGTATTCCCGTCCACGGTGCCGCGCCTGCCCCGTGTCCCGGGCTCCCGGGAGGCAGCGGCTCCACGGCCGCCGCTGTCTCCTCTGCAGGTCCACGGCGCTCGGCTCCTGCTGCCTCGGCTGGAGCTGCCCAGGGGCCTCTCCCCGGCCCGCCATCTGCCCCAGCCGTCCTCTCCTTCCGCGCTTTCTGGGCGTCCGCGTGATCTCCAGGCCTGCCGGCGGCTTCCACCACCGCCCCCTCCCCTCCCAGGAGGTTCCTGTGTTCACGGCGGCGGGGGGGGGGGCCTCCTGGGAGCCGGCAGTGACGGGGGGCGGGGGGCAGGAGAGGGGGCCCAGGACCAGGGGAGGCTGACCGGCTCCCTGGCCTGCCCACACCATCTGGGAAGGCCCGTCTCTTCATCAGAGAGGATCGATATTTGTACAGTTGGTAGACTGTAAAATTTTATCGTTGTGAAGTGACACGTTTTCCTAACTGGACCCCAAAGGGACATAAAAGCCAGCCGTGGACATCACGTGGCGATTGGAGGCACAGCAGGCTGAACACACGCAGGCCTCCACGGCCACGTCCGCAGCGCCTGGGCAGCTCCGGGGGGCGGCGCGGGGCTCGGCCCCCGCTCCCCAGGTGAGCAAGGCCCAGCTTAGGGGGCCGAGGACGGGGCTGAGAGGGGACGCAGGGCCAGCTGTCACCAGGGGCCGTGCATTCGGGCGCAGCGTTACACTCCAGCGCCTGGTTCCTGTCCACACTGAGTCCGGGAATCCAGCCCTGTCCTGGAGAGATTGTCTCTGGGACTCTCAATGTTCCAGTCCGATCACACAGAGGCCTCCATGCACAGGAATTCTGATCAGGTATCCGCTGGCCTGTTCTCCTCGCAGTGTTTCTCTTTGTGATTTTAAGCTATTTTTTATTGTTATCTTTAAGTAGTTGTACAAGGGAGGTGCCATTTAACGAAGCAGTTTACGAGAACGGCGCATCTTGAGCGATGTCATCCCTTCCACCTTCCCCCCCCTCCCCTCCCCGCTCCTTCCCCTCGCCCTTCTTCGTTTTGAATTCTCGACGGCCTGTTGGCCAGCTTGCTTGATACGTTTCAGAATTTCCGCTTTGCTCTTTTTGTAATTTGATTTCACTATGTTCTATGGCAATACAAATGAAGAGATGATATTCCCAGAGCACCAAGATAGCTTCAGATTTAGAAAACAGAAGTTTTATCTACTCAGAGACTCATTCAAATGATTTGTTGAAAAGGAATAAACATGAATGTTTAAAATAGGAAGAAAGAGAAAACAAAGTGGACCCCCATAAATAAAACATGATCGTTGGAAATGCTCAACTAGATTGACAAGAAAAATAAATGCAGCAAGCTAATCTCACCAATGAAGTAACTAAAACATCGTAAGTTAGCTAAAGAGAAAAATGCTGTAGTTACATTATTTATAATAATGAACCCAAAATATGGCATTACAAGGACTACAAATGAAGGGGAACATGTCACGAGTTAATATTAACCAGTGAGTCCAGTAATATTAATCTATAATAAAAAAAAACAAACTATAATAAGAAAGCTACTCTTCTTAGTAATGTTAGACAGGTTTACCTCACGGAGCTCTCTGAATAGGTATAGGAGAAGGCTTAGCATTGACTCATGTGAAAGAAAAAGAAAAGAGAAGCAAGACAAACAGAGTCAGCTTTCTCCGTGCAGCTGATCGTGGACAGGAACTTCTCTCAGAGTCTGCAAGGCAGCTCGGAGCTAGCCACCATCGGAAGCTCCCAGCACAGCTCACACTGAGACCCAGACAGCAATTGGCCACCAGGCCTCCGGTGAGCACAGTGACAAGGCTATGGTCCCGGTAACGCAGCACCAAAGCAGTAAAATCCATACACAATTAAAGAAGACGTCACACTGTCACTCCAGATGATATGGCTCTGTATCGGGAATTAATAGGTAGCATTTTACGGATGTTGGATAGAAGATAAAATTCAATATGTGTTTGCATGTCAGGAACAACAAAAGCATAAAATAAGATTAAGGACATTTGTAGAAATTGATTAAATTGAAGCTGGGTGCAGGTGTTTCACAGCTGTAATCCGAGATGCCCAGGAGGTTAGGATCTGAGCATTATCATTTGAAGCCAGCCCTGGCAGAAAAACAATAGATTCTCTTATCTCCAATTAAACATCAAAACCAGAAGTGGAGGTGTGGCTCAAGTGATAGAGTGCTAGCCTTGAGCAAAAGAAAAAAAAAAGCGAGGTAAGAGCATAAGTCCGAATACCCGTGTGCTCATGCACATATACACATACCCACACATGTATATACACACACACACGCATATGCACACACACACACACACACGCACAGACAGAAACTAAGTTGTCTCTGAGTCCATATAGAAACATGCAGGCAGAGACCAGCCATGGGAATGCAAAGCCAATGCCATACGTATTACTCCATATGGAGGTCCATGATCAACCTTCCACACTGGAGCCATTGGGCTGATACTGGCGCAAGCCTGGGTAAGTGGCCCCCCAGAACCTCGCTGAGAGCCTGGAAGCAGAGCCCCACCTTAACCAGCGCCTGCCTCGTGACTCACTGGGGGTGGATCGGGACGTGAGCATCACGGTGCCACCTCACTCCCCGTGCAAACGGTTGCCGAGGGATTTAGCGCTCAGGGTAACAGGTGCAGCAACGGGAGAACAGCCGTAGGGGCTCAGCCCTGGTCAGATCTTAAACTCACGACGGACATGGTTAAGCGTGAAG